>NW_027495425.1:0-255067 GCF_021521415.1 Bidens hawaiensis | reverse complement strand
TTACCAAATTTTCACAGATCTCATATTTTCATGTGTAGATCATCTTTGTGAAATTTCATGACTCAACTCTAAGTCTTTCACAATCTGTCCAAATCATATAAAATCATACGAAAAAACGAACTACCTTGTGTTTCTAGCTTTAGATCGCCAAGATCTTGCTTTCTAGCCTTTGCTAGCAACTAGATATAACACCTACAAGCACAATAACACCACACCAAGCAAGTTACACCCACAATCAAGCCATTTCTTTCATGGTTTCGGTTAAGACATCAAAAACAAAGATTTTAACCGTAAAAATTCGTTTTTGACTCTTTTAACTCCTTTCTTGGACCAAGATCCCTTGTATAACTTTTATACATCACTTGATCATGCAAGAATCGGTTTCATCTCGGGTTTTCACCCATTTTTCACTTGAAACTCATTTTCTCAAGATTATGGAATTAAAAACTATGAACTAACCCTTTACAATCATGCTTTTACCTTGTGATTCTTGTTAAAAATCAAGGATTTAGGATGAAAGTATGAAGGGTTGAGAGAATTGTGGAGTTGGGATGTTAGAAAAAAGAAAATGAAAGGGATGAGGGTATTCCCCTCATGCCGATCGGTCTCCATAAGGAGGGTGGGGTGGGGCCCACACCTCCAATCTTGGCCACAAGCTCAGATTACGCAATCTGGATAATGTTGTGGATAATCTGGTTCAGTTCGTTTTCGGTTAAATGTTTAATTTCGCTTAAAACGAGGCTAAAACGGTCGTTTTTCGGCTTAAAAATAAAATTTATATAAAACCGATTTAAAACTTTAAATACTTAAACCATGACATTTATTTACTTGAAACATCATATTATTAATAACTTGTGCCATCTTTTTCGGCTTGATCGATCATCTCTTGCTTGGTTTGGTATAAAAGGTTTCGTTTAACGTACCAACGTACCATTAAATCGAAAACTCTTTTCTGTGGCTTTAATTCACTTATCCCGAAGCTTTAATACTTCGTAAACATCACTAAACATTATATATTTCGTCTAATAATGTAATCTCCGATTCATTCGGGTTTCAATAACCGTCAATCGGTTAATCGTACTTCCAATACGATTAACGGTATAATCGAGTATAATTCGTACCGTGAATCATACATTCTCGTATATACACATTATAATTCATATATTCAGTATTAAATAACACGTAAATAGTATATACCGGCTAGGGTATACCTGAATTTGCCGGAATCGTTACATGGATGGTGGACGGAATCGTTGAACGGCGATGGCGAAGGTGGACGGAATTGACGACGGAGGCCGGCTCGCGTATTTTTGATTTTAGGTTAGGATGGTTATTGAAGATGGACGTTTCAGAATGTCGCGTACCTATTGTACGATAAAGGATTTTCGTATTCCATCCTTTACCTATATATTATATATTATATATAATATATATTTAACATATCTTTTTAGAATTATTATTATCATTACTATCTTATCATTAATAATATTATTATAAACTTTATTATCTATTCATTTTTTATAAAAACCGAACTCTTAAATTAAGCTCGTCTTGTTTCTATTTTTTTATATTGGTTTAGTTATTTAAAAGCCCAATAAAATAATAATATTTTATTTTAAATTATCAATTAAGTACGAGTCCCTAATCATTAACAAATTAACCGTTAATCCGATTTATAACCGAACCTTATCGTTCATTGTTTCCAATATAGTTTCATCATGGTTTCAAGTTCATTAAAATATTACCTTATTTATTTTTAGCTAAGGTGTTTATCGTTTCAATTCAGATTCGTTCGTTTTTTTCACAAGCTTTCTATATGTCCATCATTAATTAGTTCTCAATTCATCAATCGAGGTGAGTACTTTCATACCCCTTTTTCCATCTTCCGTTTTGGGGTGACATTTCATACTTATCAAACTAAATGCTTTATTTTACTTGAAACATAAACCTATAAACGTGATTGTATAAATTACTTAAATACTTGCTTAATTTGGTGTTCTATGCTATATGCTTTTCGGTTGGTTGAATCTATAAATCCTAGACTACTTGGCATCCCTTTGTAGCAAGGTGTCGTTAACGTAATGCAATTAACGATATTCTATTAAATCCTAGACTACTTGGCAACCCCTTGTAGCTAGGTGGCGCTAACGTAATTCTATTAGCGATTGTCAATTTATCCAAGTTGTTGCTTTTATTTATTGTTATGTATACAAGTTTTGTGGCTTTTTTTATTACTATATACTTATATGCTCAAACTTATGAATTGCTCACCAACCTTTGTGTTGACAAACTTTTATTTTATGAAATGTTACAGGTTTGACTTTTGTTGACTCGAGGACTTGATGAGAAACGTTATCAAGACTATTAGGGTATTAGTAAAACGAACAATATAAATGTTACTTCTATTAAATTTGTTTGTGTTGAACGAGAGGTGTTGATTATTGATTTACGAAATAAATGAGTTGATTAAATATTGTCACTTGTCTTGTGTATTTGTCCAATCACGTTGCACCTCGACATGTTCCCCCTTTGGTCGGGGTGTGACAGTTTTGTACTCATCTTATCTGTGAGACAATTTGCCACTCATTTTATTCATTCCTTAACTTTTGCAGTTTTATAAGTTACAAGCACACAACTACAATTTGATATCCCATTAATCTTAGTTCCGCGTTGATAACGATTAGGTTTGATGCAACCCAATAACTGATAAATTTATTAATGACAATTGCATGCATTTATTTGTATGTAAAGTTAGTAAATAAAACATATTTATTATCTTTTGAGAAAGGGTTTTACATGGGTTATGTTTATATTATATGGTTTTTTGTGTTTTGAGTTGAATTTTACGTGTATGACACGAATAACAATATAGATTATTTCTGAGTTCTTAGTTTAACACATAAACCGATAAAATTGCCACCCCTTTTTTAACTTTTTCAGTTTTCACGTTTCAATTCTTGGCTTTGAGCCTTTGAACAACTTAACAAACAAACAAAAAAGATATTTCTTCACGTTCCTTTTCGTCTTTTACCATCTTTCATCACGCTCACACTTATATTGTGATCTCAAATTGGGGTATTAAACATAAGGAATCAAACATAAACTACTTTTTAAGTTTTATTTTAAAGTTATATCTTTATACCTACAACTTAAGTAATAAGTTTAATTTCCCTAAAGATAAATGGTTTAATAGATTTATAAAACTAAAACTTTAAGATCTCATAACCAAGGGCGAAGCTTAGTGAGGGCTGGGATTGCCCCCCCCCCCCCCCCCCAATGTTGTTTTTTGCGCAGGAGTGTTAATTTACCCGTTTTACCCAATCTGTGTACGTAGTGTAAATTTTTACCCGTTTTTATTTGGCCCCCCTCGTTTATGATTTTGTAATACATTTTGAGTTCTGTTTGTATTTTGTAACACACCTTTTTCTATATGTATAAATAATAAATAAAAGTGATCGAATTGAAGTTTTTCCAAAAGTTGACGAATGTAGATGATGGAATTAAAAGACTCAAATGGTAGTTGAATGTCAATAAAATAGTCATAAAGAGCATGGGTCAAAAATGCTAATCTAGACTACACTATTTCATACATGTATGAGATTATGGATGAGGAAATTTGGTACCGACCGAATCAGTACCAAAATTTTAAGTTTCGGGATCGGTACGGTACCGGTATATCCCGTGTTTTTACCGTCGGTACCGTACCATTACCGAATCGAATATTTCGATACCGGTACCAAGATTTCACGATTTTCGGGATCGGTATTTTCGGTACCGGTACCGATATGGTACTGAACTCATCCCTATCTGAGATAGAGTTAGTGTTTTTCATACGAATAAATATATATGTAGTTTTTCGGTTCTTAATTTCAAGATGTAAACATGTATAGTTGTTATCTGTAAAAGAGTATTTACTTAGTGTCTCTTTTCTATTTAAACTTTTTAGGAGTACTCGTATTACCTTAAGATCAAGAGATCATATAGCGGGCTGAATTGAACCGAATTAAATTCAGTCAAACAAAGTTAAAACCAGTTTAGGTCTAGGTCTAGAAACTAGTTTCAAAAGGAAAGTGAAAACCCTGTAAGAATAATATATAATAATATATATTTATATATGACCATTACAATATTTATATATGACCATTGTAGTCATTTATATTATAATAGATCAAAATATTAACTATACCTTATTATATATTAAATTTGGTAATAATTGTTGGGATAAAATAATTTATGGGTTAAAAATAGTTTATGGGTTAATGATTTAAAATTAAATTTCGGTTTCTTTTTCTTTTTAAAATGGTTTTGGTTTACCAAAATCTCAAAAAACTTATAAAACCCGAAAACTCCTAAATCCCCCCTAAAAGTCGGGCTCACTAAAATTCCCGAGAACTCATAATTCCCAAGAACTCAAGAGTCACGATAACTAATTCCACGAGAACTTTAATTTTCCTATAAATTGTTCCTAATTAAATATTTTCTAAACAATTAAATCTTATAAAATGTTACAAAACATAAAAAAACATAACTTGAGTGAATTTTGATGTATCACTTCTGTCAAAGGTGATGAGTTACATTTACCATATCATTCAAGTCTAACCGAAAGCATTGTTAGTTTTTGCCTAACATGATACAAATGTTTCACTTCTGCCCAAAGGTGATGTGTTACATTTTTATCTAGCAAAACTAGCATGTGCATAATTAAAATAATTGTCTCACTTCTGCCCAAAGATGATGTGTTACAATTGTTTTGCACACATACTTAAATAAATTTTAATTCTGCCCAAAGGTGATTTATTTTTTGTTTAAGTAGAACTTTTAATTATAGTCTATTAGTTTGATGTTAATAATAAACATATCACATCTTCAATAAAATATAATGATCCTCACATTAATGATCCTTCATTAATTAATGATCATAAACTTTAATCCATCTTACTTTAATATCACATAGCATTACAAGACTATCTATAATTCAAAAGAACAACTGACTAAAACTGATAGTTGTATAAATGATATTTAAGTCTGCTAATCCTAATATTCCCATCAACACATGATTGGTTGAGTCTAGTTCTATATGTTTACTCGAAATTAACAAATAACTAACACGAGTGTCAGTGACAAATTCACATGTTAAGGTTATTAGAACCATGATAAACTGTCTTTTAATTACACTTTATGATACCTTAAATATTCTGGAGATTAATCAGAATTTAGTATCAATACTTAAGCTATATTATGACAGTTGTGAGGTTTGCATAGCCAACATAAAGTCACTCTTACCTTAAACTCTCATATTATTTGTTATTAATATGTGGATTGAAACATTTATAAAATAGAATTAGATGATACTACATACTTTCACAACTTTTGTTATCATACAAATAAGAATTTAACAAAAGACAAATGAGACTTATAAAATCAATCTATTATAACCAAATTTTATGAGAAAGCATGACATGGTTTATGAGGGTGATTTTTCATCTAATCTCATTCTTAGTGATTTTAATCATCTGTTAGATGCCCTAAACATTACTTGGCTTAAGGAATAAGTATGTGTCCACCATAAGTTATATTTTACTGATATTTGTGGAACTTATTCAAAACGAAATATTCAGACACAATTCATTTATCATTTAAAAGGCTATTTACTTGCATATAATCTGACTTCTATGGTCCATAGTTTTAAGAGATCCATTCATATATACCTAATACGATTTCTTCTAAATATGTCCCTAAGTTTATTATGACATCTGGACGTTAATGAAATCAAATCAAGTCTAACGTATATATGAGAAATTCCCACATCACGTACATCATTGAAACTCCTTTTGTAGTTTTTCTAGAGATATTAAAGATCAGTGGGAGCCTTAAGTGTCTCAATCATAACTTACAAGATTTACAAGAGGTGGGGGAGTGAAAACTTGATATTATCTCAATTACACATCGTGTACAAGACACTTCTCTACCGCAACACTATTTCATCAAAACTTATCTCTCTAGAATTTACTACTACTACTACTACTCTTACAAAAGTTTCATTGTTGCTTAAATGTGGGCAAATTCGGATTTCTTACTAAACTAATCCTCACCAAGGGAAACTACAAGAACTTATATTATTAGCTTGTTTCTCCATCAGAATCTATTGGTCTTTATATATTGACCATAAGCATGTAAATTTCCTAAAGGTTTCTAAGGTCAGTGGGAGCTAAAAAGTCTTTATAATGACTTGTTAGAAGTACAAGAGGCGGGGGAAGAGGGTTATTAAATTTTACTCCAATTACACCTCTTGTACACCATATTGCACCAACTCTTACACACTTAGAATCCTGAAAATTATAGCAACCTAACCAAGAGCTAATCCTTAAAAACGAGGTTTTTTTTATTGCCCAATAATAAACTTAGGAGGCTATCTAGGTTTTAAAACCTACTGACATTGATGATTATGTAACCTCCCTAACTAAAGTTGAAATGGATGTTGGAATGTTTAATGATCCTACCCCTTCTAATTAAACCATTAACATCAATCAATCTTCTATGGGAATAAAGCTAATATTAGCAAATAACTTCATAAGTCAAACCACTGATTATACTGTGTATATGGAGCTACCAGAGACCGATTCTGTACCTTGTGAAACCACCGAACAAACCATTCTCCGACGAGACACTACAGCTTTCGAAAAAGCTAGGGTTCGTATGATCTTCAAAGGCGATCGTCACGAGATCGATCCATACATTAAAAATCGACATCACCGGAAAATCGCCTCGAAGGAGATCGATATGTACTTTCAGGCCAAAATTCCGGCAATTTCCTTAAGGGTAATTTTCCGGCTATCACCAAATTAGGGTTTCTATTCATCTAGATTTGTTATTTTTGTGCTTTTGAGTTTAACCTAGAAAACCTTGGATTGTTGTTGTGATTTGTTACATTCCGTAATAATTTTGTGTGATTGGATTTCATATGAGGTAGTGTTTGGGGCAAAATCTCCTGAGCTTTATCAACTCCACATTTATGCAGTTGAAATTGAAATTTATCCACTGTAAATGGATATGGTTTATGAGGAAATGCATCATAAGGCCATGAAATAAATCAATGGAGGAGAAAGGGTTGTGAATTGTGATCGATAGATTTTAGGATTTTGGGGTTTAGACTGATATTTTAATTTAGGGATTAAGGGATTTATGGGATATAAAATTGGGAATAACTTTACGAGAAACAAAAAAAATTTAAAAAATTAGCGTAATTACCAAATTATCCCTAATTTAACGAAAAAAATAAAAGGGGTTAGAAAAAAGTATTAAAACGGCAAGTTTTAGAAAAGCAAAGTAGCCATATGCACAAAATTCAAAAACGGTACTAAAATTGCGTAATTAGACAAATCACAGGTACTAAAATGACACTTAACACTAACCTATATTACAAAAGTTTTCTTTGAGCATCATCATTGTTCAAGTAGCTTATAATAGTTAAAGAGCTACGTTAGAAGAACATTTAAACAACTTTTTCTAACAACTGACTTACATATTTACATGTTTATAAAATAACCTGAAAGTTCTAAACTGAAGGTCAAAGAACACTTAATATGTAAGTTAATAAAATCCATGTATGGGTTAATGCAGGCATCATAATGTGATGAAATCTTTATACAATTATTTTTATCAAAAACCAAGGGGATTAACGTACCTACCTCAAGATGAGTGGGATCAACTAAAAACAAATTTGTCCTTATATAGATGACATTCGTCTGACAAGTATATGTTACATAAGTCAAAACATTGTTCGTACATACTTTGATATGATAGATCTCAGAGATATCTCTTACGTAATAGATATCATAACATTCTGAGATAGACCCAAAGGGACGTTAGTTTTGTTCTATAAGTTTTACCTTAAATGGGTCCTTACACATGTAACAAAAAATATTGCTCTATTTAGAGGATAATAGGATCATTGAGATTATTACCTTATGCTTCATTAAGTAGAAGCCTTATGTAGGTTCAAGTCTATACTCGTTCAGATATTACTCAAAATTGCAACACATTAGATATGTCTAGATTAATGTGAAGTATCTAAAAAAGTATTAAATATCTTTAAAAAACGAAAGACTATAATTTAAAAGAAGAAGTGAGAATTCAAACCGGTAGATTACTCTAAACTTTGTTATATTCAAAGATAACATAATGTAATTTTCGGGATATATTCTCATGCCAGCAGATAAATCTATCTCATGGAGGAGTCAAAATGACCTGATAACAACAACCTAAGTCATAACAACATAATATGTTGATTAATTACAACACTGTTGTCAATAAATGTTATTGAATATTTATTAGTGGACTCATAAGTTTTATTAAACCCCTGATAAATTATATATTGAAGACTAATTGTGATAAAGTCAACTACCATGTTTTCTCAAACAATAACAGTTTGAGAGGTGCTGCATTAAATTTTGATATGAGATTAATTATTCGTTTATGAACGAATTGAGGAATCTAAATTTTCATATCGAATACATTCATGATATGCTTAAGGATCCTATAACTAAAGGTCTATTACCCATAAGTATTATGAAAGCGCTTATAATCCTGAGGGGTTTATTGATGACCGCGTACAACTGCATATCGTAGTATGAATGATTAACTATTAATTTTCCTCATCAATTTTGAATTTGTATGGCTCTTAAATGTTCTGCATGCATAATGACATATAGACAAATTATTATACAAATCAAACGTTCTGAAGGGCTTACTTGAAAATTTTGATCATAACTACTTAGGTTTTAAATAAGGAATACAATATGATTAATGGTGATCTTGAGCTGATGTTCAATTCAATGACTGTATTTCTTTGCTCCAGTTTAAGTTTAAAGCTAGAATGAGTGTTAACTCCTGATGGCTTATCTAATACTCATAATAAATGATTACTTGACCAAGTGGGAGAATGTAAGAATAATAAATAATAATATATATTTATATATGGCCATTATAATAATTTATATTATAATAGATCAAAATATTAACTATACCTTATTATATATTTGTTTGGTAATTGTTGATGGGCTATATTATCTATAATTTAACTAATAAAGGGTTTCCCCTTGGGTGTATATATATAGAGAGATAAATATTAACATCAAAACCTAATCATACACACATAACAATTTTGTGTGCCTCCTCTCTCCTAAATCGGAATCCTCTCAAGAAACCTAACACCATCTTTAACTATACATCCTATAGGGGAACTCGATCAAGATGACAAACATGTCGACTACATCATACTCTGCTGCGGTTACTACTCTCCATGATATAACAAGTTCATTATTCATGTTTTCTATTGCTTACATGAAGAATTGATCAACAAACCCAAGTTGGATCAAATCGACCGGACCAACTCAAACCAGATTCAAAACCAGTTTTAACTCTAAATCGTTTTTCAAGTATATATATATATATATATATATATAAACATAAAAATCCTACGTGTCGCGATGTGGTCGCTCCCCTTTTTTTGGAGTCATCAAATTTGCTTGAATTTTAATTGGAAACTTCTCATGCATTTGACCTTAATTCACTGGTATAGGTCTTATAAAACCCATATATTCCTTAAACGGGTTATAACATCCCATTAAATTAAACATTATTCTCACCAAATTATTGATGTGAAAATCCTATAAAATAGGATATACTAAAAATTATTATATGAATTTTTAAAAAAAATATTATTTATATTTTAAGAAACAATTTTATAGTAAAAAAAATAAGCGGGTCTTGGGTCTTACCAAACCCATATAACTTTTAAACCGGGTTATAACATCTTAGTTATTTGTGAAGCCTTTTTATCATCAAACTCTAAGTATATTATAAATTTCATTACAATAAATAAAATTAAACCCAAAAAAGTATATAAATATTAAAAACGAGTAACGTAAAACAACTCCCGTAATACGGGGGAATAAAAACTAGTGTGTGTGTGTATGTGTGTATAGAGAGAGAGGGATGTTAACGTAAAATAATCAGTTATCGTACGTTAGGTACGCGAGCTTTTTGAACGTCAATGTTAATTTTACGCGGTGGCAGTTTCGTAAATAACCCAAACAGTAGTTCGCGATCAAATCCATCGATTTAAAATCGATTCCGATCGAAATTCTGAACTCCTTAATCTATCTCATCCAATTTCTAAACTCTAATCACAACTTAGAGTATGAAATCTCAAAAGTCAAAAACCAAAATTGAAACAGAACGTCACTGAACATTAAAAATCTTCAAATTGATCAAAAATTGATGATTTAATCAATCGAATTGATGTGTAAGATGCTTTAAAATCATCAATCGATTATGAAAATACAGATTAACACACTTAGTTGAGCTATGATTAGGGTTCATGTTTAAACGTTCTACTCAAAGTTTAAACGTTCTGACCAAAATGATGATTTAATCAATCGAATTGATGTGTAGAAGTATTTAGATTCATCAATCGATTATGGAATTGCAAAAATAATGCACTCAATCGAGCTCTGATTAGGGTTCAAAATATTATGTTTAAACTTTCTGAAACAAAACTGAAGACCTATAAACGTTCTGATATGTTCAATGAAGTTCAGGGTGTTAAAAAAATGAACATCTTTAAACGTTCTAATACTTTCAATGAAGTTCTGGGTTGTCACACCCCAAACCACGGCCTAGGTGTATGACATATATATTGGTACCACATTTGTAAATAAATAAGAGTTACGTGTTATTAGCGCAAGTCTTAGAAAACTTGTGAATTAAAAATATAATATTTACATTACAAAACATGGGATTTAAAAGTTCCCGTTTAATGTTTAAAGATTACTTGTTTTTAGTTTACAAAACCACCATTAACATTATATTAAGTTTAACAAAAAGATCCGAGCCATCGAATATCTTGAGCACTTCTCCATTCCAAGCTCTAAACTTGATCACCTGCAAAATGTAAGAAAATACGCCAGCAACGAATGCTGGTGAATATGCTGACACTAAAAATATTTTCTTTTACTTAGTCACTCATCTAGAATACGTAGGTCTCGGCCCATCGTGGCTTAGGAATAATCAAGTTAAAAAAACACAATTCATAAAATCAAGTCTCTACACTAGAAACCCTAATAGATACCGCAGCGTCCGACTAGTTGAGCACCTATGCGTATACACAAGGTCATACTCCCCGCAGCCAGCGTAATTGTGACCAGGTGTGATGTGCCCATCACATATGTAAGGATCCAGACAAACGTACACGATAGTCTGAGCCCAGTGTTTATACCTTTGTTTATAAATGTTTTAGGTCATACTCCCCACTGCCAGCGTAATTGTGACCATGTGTCATGTAAATCTTTTTCATTTAACATGTTTGACTCGTTTGAAAAGAAGTTTGTAAAGTTGCGACGTATACACTTTTTTGATTTGGATCGGCTTCAAACATCGTCGGAGGGTCTTTCCCGTTGCTATCTCGCACCTATAGTACGAGTATAACCTTTTGTTAGTCGGATATACAATGCGGCTTAAGACCTTTAGTCTTTTATAATCTTCACCTCGATTATGTGAACCTTTAGTTCAAATATCTTTTCTTTACTTTAAAATCTTTAGTTAAAAAGTAATATTATAAACCTTTAGTATATTTCATCAAAACCCTACGTTTCTTATTCTCTAAGAAACGTATTCCTTTCTTTTCTTTATTATTTAAGAATAGTTATTTATTACTTAAATAATATTTATAACAAAGAATATATATATATATATATATATATACATATATATTATCACACACATATATATAATTATTCATAATTTCTTTCTTTTATTTTCTTTGTTATATTTCATTTATTTATCGAGGTATCGAGTATAACCTCGACTTAGGGTTTAAGCCTTTTACAATATTTTTATTATTATTTAATTCGGGCATTATGCCTACCTTTGTTGGCTTAAGAACACCCTAAACACTCGAGCAGCACTCCAACGCCGCTTTTCCTTCTTTTCCTTCTTGATCAAAAACCCTTATCTTCGACACTCCTTCTTTGGCACGCTAAACGATGTACACCAATACTTCACCACTCACCGGCACGCTTTACGAGTCTAGTCGTCATGACTTTAGGGATGACATTCTCTTTCTTGATTGGTGGAAAGTGGCACGAATTACGAGGTAACGGGCACGGAAATCGAGGAATCGAGGCACAAACTTCGAGGTGGATCAATAGTTTGATTGTAGGATTCTAGAGAGATGATAGAGAGAGAATTGTATGTGTGATTTGAGGTGTGAGAGGCATGAACACGTAACCCTCTATTTATAGGCAAACTCAGGGGCCCATCGCGGTACACGATGGACCTATGGCGAAGCCCATCGCGTATCGCGGTGTTGGCTTGGCCAGTCACCACGTAGACCTGCCACGTGGCGACACGTGGAGACACGTGGCAGGTGTTGTGCCGCGTGGCGACACGTGGCACGCCACGTGCCTCGTTTTCCAGGCAACCCATCGCGATATGCGATGGGTTTCCCCTCTGATCCATCGCGTATCGCGATGGGTCAGGAAAACCAGAATTTTTGTTTCTGACCCTAAAGTTTAGAAATTGACACTTTTGGTCCTTTGACTTTGGAAACTTGACGTTTTGAACCCGAAACTTTCACGATGTTACATCTTCCCCATCTTGAAATAAATCTCGTCCTCGAGATTACTTCTTTAAAATAAGTGGGGGGTATTTTTTTAAATCTCGTCCTCCCCATCTTGTATTCGGGGCCCCTTCGGGAGTCCCACTTTACTTTTACGATCTTTATTGTTCGTCTCTTTAACTTCTTTAGATTCAAATCTTCGATTTGTATTGGACTTTCAACAAATTTTAAGTTTTCGTTAATTTCAACATCTTTCAATGGATAGAGATTCGTCGGCTAAACACTTTCGTAGATTTGAAACATGGAACACGTCGTGTATCCCTTGCATTTCATCGGGCAGTCGCAAACGGTATGCAACAGTACCAATTCATTAGAGTACCTCGAAGGGGCCAACAAATCGAGGACTTAGCTTTCCTTTCTTTCCGAAGTGAATGACGCCTCTCCATGGCGAGACTTTAATAACACTTTATCACCAACATTGAATTCCAACGGCTTACGTTGGACATTGGCGTAAGTCTTTTGGTGATCACGTGCCGTCTTAAGTCGTTCTTGGATTTGGAGAATCTTGTCGGTGGTTTCTTGGACTATTTCAGGTCCATATAGTTGATTATCTCCGGTTTCAGACCAGCACACGGGCGTTCTACATTTACGACCATATAACGCCTCAAATGGGGCGGCTTGGATACCTGTGTGATAACTGTTGTTATACGAGAATTCCATTAGGGGTAGGTGGTCATCCCAACTTCCACCTAAGTCTATCACACAAGCGCGGAGCATATCTTCCAACGTTTGAATTGACCTTTCGCTTTGCCTATCAGTTTGTGGATGATAGGCGGTGCTAAGGTTTAGCTTTGTGCCTAACGCTTGTTTGAAGCTTTTCCAGAAGTGAGACGTAAAACGTCTGTCTCGATCAGAGATTATAGAAAACGGTATTCCATGCAAAGCAACGATGTTGTTCACATAAATACGCGCTAATCTATCCATTGAGTATGATTCATTGATGGGTATGAAGTGCGCGGATTTTGTTAGTCGATCCACAATAAACCAAATAGCATTATGTTGACGAGTTGTTTTTGGGAGTTTAGTGATGAAATCCATTGTTATTAGCTCCCACTTCCATATGGGAAGTTCGGGTTGCTGAAGCAATCCCGAAGGTTTTTGGTGTTCAGCCTTGACCTTTAAACAAGTTAAACATTTTGCCACATGCGAAGCGATGTCCTTTTTCATCCCATTCCACCAGTAGTTTGGTTTGAGATTTTGATACATTTTGTCACTACCGTGGTGCATCATGTATTTGGACTTATGAGCTTCGTTCATTATTCTTTCACGCAAGTCTCCAACAATTGGTACCCAAATTATATTACCGAGTCTAAGGATACCATCGTCACCATTGACTAGCGAGTAAATGGTGCCATTGCGTTTTTCATCGGAGATATTATTTTCATTGATCGCTTGGACTTGAGCAGATTTGATTTGTTCGAGAAGGTCTACTTGAAGTTCTAGCCTTAATGCTCGGACTCTTTTCGGTTTTTCATGTTTATTACTACTTAAGGCATCGGCCATAACGTTAGCTTTGCCTTCATGATAGATGATCTCGCAGTTATAGTCGTTTAAAGTTTCCATACATCGTTGTTGTCGCATGTTAAGCTCTTTTTGATCGATGATGTGCTTTAAGCTTTTATGATCGGTATACACAATAAATCTTACTCCATAGAGATAGTGCCTCCATATATTAAGTGCAAAGATTATGGCGCCTAACTCTAGATTGTGAGTCGTATAGTTCTCTCCGTGCACCTTGAGTTGACGAGAGGCGTAAGCGATCACTTTCTTACGTTGCATTAATACGCATCCTAAACTGGAATGAGACGCGTCACTAAAGACAACGAAGACTTCGGTATCTTCTGGTAAGGCCAGTATAGGTGCTTGGGTAAGCTTTTGTTTAAGTATATCAAATGCCTCTTGTTGTTTAATTCCCCATTCATACTTGAAGTTTTTGAAAGTTAGAGAAGTTAGGGGAATGACTATACGAGAGAAATTTCGATGAACCTTCGATAGTAGCCGGCCAAACCCAAGAAACTTCAGATCTCAGTTGGCGACTTTGGAATCTCCCACTTAGAGATAGCTTCAGTCTTAGCAGGATCGACTTGAATACCATTCACATTTATGTCGTGTCCAATAAATTGCACTTCGTGCAACCAGAACTTGCATTTTGAGAACTTGGCGTACAACTTCTCGGTTCTAAGTATTTCAAGTAAGGTTCGGAGGTGATTTTTATGATCATCCTTAGACTTAGAATAAATAAGTATGTCGTCGATGAATACGATAACAAATTTATCTAAGTAAGGCTTGAAGATTCGATTCATCATATCCATGAACGCGGCTGGCGCATTAGTAAGTCCAAATGGCATAACGGTGAACTCATAATGGCCATACCTTGTCCGGAACACGGTTTTCGGGATATCTTTGGATTGGACTTTGAGTTGATGGTAACCAGAACGAAGATCGATTTTAGAAAAGAAACTTGCTCCTTGGAGTTGGTCAAAAAGATCATCGATTCGAGAGAGTGGATAACGATTCTTGATAGTGACTTTGTTCAATGCTCGGTAGTCGATACACATCCTCATGGATCCATCTTTCTTCTTGACGAATAGAATTGGCGCGCCCCACGGTGAAGAACTTGGTCGAATAAAACCCTTCTCAAGCAGTTCGTTGAGTTGCTTCTTTAATTTTGTTTATAAATGTTCTAGAGACACTTAGTCTCATGTAAATCTTTTTCATTTAACATGTTTGAAAAAAATTTGTAAAGTTGCGGCGTATACACCTTTTCGATTTGGATCGACTTCAAACACCGTCGGAGGGTCTTTCCCGTTGCTATCTCGCACGTATAGTACGAGTATAACCTTTTGTTAGTCGGATATACAATCCGGCTTAAGACCTTTAGTCTTTTATAATCTTTACCTCGATTATGTGAACCTTTAGTTCAAATATCTTTTCTTTACTTTAAAACCTTTAGTTAAAAAGTTATATTATAAACCTTTAGTTTATTTCATCAAAATACGTTTCTTCTTCTCTAAGAAACGTATTCCATTCTTTTCTTTATTATTTAAGAATAGTTATTTATTACTTAAATAATATTTATAACAAAGAATATATATATATACATATATATATATATATATATATATATATATATATATATATATATTATCACACACATATATATAATTATTCATAATTTCTTTCTTTTATTTTCTTTGTTATATTTCATTTATTTATCGAGGTATCGAGTATAAACTCGACTTAGGGTTTAAACCTTTTACAATATTTTATTATTATTTAATTCGGGCATTATGCCTACCATTGTTGGCTTAAGAACACCCTAAACAATCGAACAACACTCCAACGCCGCTTTTCCTTTTTTTCATTCTTGATCAAAAACCATTATCTTTGACACTCCTTTTATGGCACGCAAAACGATGTACACCAATACTTCACCACTCGCCGGCACGCTTCACGAGGCTATTTGTCATGACTTTGGGGATGACAATCTCCTTCTTGATTGGTACGTCGGTGGAAAGTGACATGAATTACGAGGTAACGGGGCACGGAAATCGAGGAAGCGAAGCACGAACTTCGAGGTGGATCGATAGTTTGATTGTAGGATTCTAGAGAGATGTTAGAGAGAGAATTGTATTTGTGATTTGAGGTGTGAGAGGCATGAACCCGTAACCCTCTATTTATAGGCAAACTCAGGGGCCCATCGCGATACGCGATAGCCCTTTGGCTAAGCCCATCGCGTATCGCGATGTAGGATTGGCCAGTCACCACGTAGACCTGCCACGTGGCGACACATGGCAGGCGTTGTGCCGCGTGGCGACACATGGCGGAATTGCTGCCACACGGTGACACGTGGCGGACGTTGTGCCACGTGTGGACACGGGCACGCCACATGCCTCGTTTTCCAGACAACCCATCGCGATATGCGATGGGTTTCCCTTCTGATCCATAGCGTATCGCGATGGGTCAGGAAAACCAGAATTTTCATTTTTGACCTTAAATTTAGAAATTGACACTTTTGGTCCTTTGACTTTGGAAACTTGACGTTTTGAACTCGAAACTTTCACGATTGCTTCTTTAAAATAAGTGGGGAAATTTCTTTCTCATTTCGGATTCGAGTTCTCAAGTGTATTCAGGGCCCCTTCGAGAGTCCCACTTTACTTTTACGATCTTTATTGTTCGTCACTTTAGTTTCTTTAGTTTCAAATCTTTGGTTTGTATTGGCCTTTCAACAAATTTTAAGTTTTCGTTAATTTCAACATCTTTTAATGGCATAGATAGAGATTCGTTGGCAAAACACTTTCGCAGATTTGAAACATGGAACACGTCATGTATCCTTTGCATTTCATCGGGCAGTCGCAAACGGTATGCAATAGTACCAATTCGTTCGAGTACCTCGAAGGGGCCAACGAATCGAGGACTTAGCTTTCCTATATTTCCGAAGCGAACGACGCCTCTCCATGGAATGACTTTTAATAACACTTTATCACAAACATTGAATTCTTACGGCTTACTACGGACATCAGTGTAACTCTTTTGGCAATCACGTGTCGTCTTAAGTCTTTCTCGGATTTGGAGAATCTTGTTGGTGGTTTCTTCGACTATTTCGGGTCCAGATAGTTGATTATCTCCGGTTTCAGACTAGCACACGGGCGTTCTACATTTACGACCATATAACACCTCAAATGGTGCGGCTTGGATACTTGTGTGATAACTGTTGTTAAACGAGAATTCCATTAGGGGTAGGTGGTCATCCCGACTTCCACCTAAGTCTATCACACAAGCGCGGAGCATATCTTCCAAAGTTTGAATTGTCCTTTCGCTTTTCCCATCAGTTTGTGGATGATAGGCGATGCTATAGTTTAGCTTTGTGCCTAACGCTTGTTGGAAGCTTTTCCAGAAATGAGACGTAAAACGACTGATGCGTGCTGCGTTAGTGTGGTAAAATTATGAAAGGATGGATTATTTAGCTTTTGCACAAGTTCGTGTTTTAAATTTTTAAAAATGATTTCTACAACGACTAAACACACACAAAATAGGCAAGTGTACCTATCGTATATGTAGAATAGTATTGGTAAGAACCAAGTTTCGATCCGTGGACACAAATGTTTCTAATAATGAATCGTTGTTTTACTTTAATCAGAGGTTTTAATCATTTTGTGGTTAACTTTTGAACTTTTATAAAATATAAATACTTAAATATAATATATAGGTGACCAAGATGAGAGATTCAAAACAAGTATTTCAATTATATGAAGGTTACCATCTAAGATCAAGAATCCACTCCATTTTATCATTGACAATTAATATGTAAACATGTGGTAAAACTTGCCGTAATAATATATGATAGATATATCCTCATTTCTAAGCGAGCATCTATGACAAAAAGGGAGTAGCATGCGCATTTTAAAGTCGACCCTTTGCTAATGTCATGCTACCTCGAGAATGTCATTTTGAGTTGGCAAGTAGTTTCATAAAGTTGAAAGATTAGGATTGACTCCGATTTCTCAAATACCAATTCTAATAACTTCGGGTGGTTGAAGTTAACTCACACAACCTCCACTTCGTTGATTTAAGTAGGTTATACTTACACATTCCATTAACATATGATTTCTTAAACTAGCATGATATCCTAAGCAAAGCCATTTTCGGATTACCAAGACTTACAGAAGTAGATCATAACTTATATCTCATCATTTCTAAATACAATATAAGGATCCATGTTTCGATAATTTATCAAAGTATTTCTATCTTTCAAGAACATGAATCGATCATGAATGATTGCTAATAGAATTGACAATCACCAACTTTGAATTGTTGATTTAAGATGGTGAAACATTTCTCATCAAAAGATAATTGCAAGATAACCATGTACTTTACTAGACTAAACCACATGTTTTATATAATTATCAAGTAAAACAAAGCTTCTTTATAGATTTAGATGGTAAATGGAGTTTAGCTTATAATGAGCATAGTTATGAACATTAGAATGGTTGATGATAACAAACACATGATTAAACTAGAACAATCTAACCAAATGTGGATGAGTCTTCCTTCTTAATGATGATGATGATGGGTGATCATGATGGTTGATGATGATGGTCTCCAAGCCTTCAAACTCTTCACTAGATCTTCAATATGTGTTAGTGGGTGTTTTTATATGTCAAAACCGGATAGAACTCTCTTCAAGGCACACCAAATGAGTGCAACATGAGCTACTATTTATAGGCAATCTGGAGTGAGGGGCACGACCCCGTGCTTACGTAGGTACGCCCCCTTGTTTTATTATGACATGTGCCAGATTTGTTTTGTCGTTTCTTATGTATGACCACGACCCCGTGGGCAAGGGGCACGGCCTCGTGCTTTTGTTCCCATTTTTTGTCTTTTCTTGTAAATTTTTGTCTTTTCTGGTGTTCATAAGCATGGGGGCGTGTTTCTAGAGGCATGGGGGCGTGTTTTCTTCCATTTTTCTTCGTCTTTTCGCTTGTTTCTTCGTTTGGGACTTGGTTTCACCTGAAATTACATTTTATTATGATAAGTAGTCTTATGTGCTGTGTTATTTGAAAGAACTTGCAGTTTTTAGAGATTATTTGATGCTAAAAAGATGTATAATTTTATGTACACCAAACATCCCCACACTTGAACAATGTTTGTCCTTAAGAAATCTATTTTTAAATACTCTCTAAAAACAGTAAGCTTGGATTATAGCCTAAACATCCCCTAATAGAGTTCCAAGAAAATGGAAACAAAATAACCAACCTTAATTCTTAGGAAAATATGTAGTGATAAATTAAAAGGAAATTTTGTTTTTATGAGCTTCTGTTTATGCAGAACGTCACGTTCTCACAATGTTCACTCACACTCGGTTTTATATCTGATCATACATGTGATGTATGTATGTGAACACTCATAGTCAATATGTAACCTGTGATAAATAAGCTTGTACCAAGTTCAAATCTCCACCTTTTTGAAGGTTTGCATAAATCAGAAGGTAATAATGGTTGGTTTTGGGTGAGAAGGGATTTTGATATTTTGTGGTGGTGCAAGGGTTAAGGTTAATGATGGTGAGGATGGTAAATACAACTTTTTGTTGATTGTCGGGAGTCTTAAGATGTCTTCAATGGTTAGCTCTTTCTCCCAATTGCTGAAAATTAAACTATATATATATATATATATATATATATATTTTACAAACCTAGTGACTCTTTTAAGGTCAGATCGTCAAGACTAGTTTTGTCACAAATGTGGATTAGTTCTTCCTCAATCTTGTTCTGAACATAACTTCCAACTCTAGTGGATCGTTCGGCTTTGAGCCTAATAGCCCCCACCCTTTTTAGTACAATATATTCATGCTGAGACTGAGTTTGACTTTTCTACATCTTCCTTCGTGGGACTAGTTTCCTCAGCCTAAACATCGTTCGTATCTTTTTGTTCTTCTCTTCATTGCGTTTTTGGGAACTCCACAAAATGGTGGCCTTTGTTCATCTTGGCGTCATTTTTTTCTTACCTCATTGCTAAAGAGAAAGATTCTCTCCCTAAGTTCTGGAGGCAACCTAGGTTTTGCGAAATGTATGCAGAAAAGGAAATTGAAATCGAAAGAATGCATTTCCAGTTCTTTAAGGTCTGCCGGTCAAAGACCAGTGTTGTATTTTACCGGTGAGATGGATAAAATGGTGAAGTTTTTTGGGTTTTGTGATTTGGGGAATGATTTGAGGGAAAGGTGATAACATTACCTTCTTCTTTAAATAACTCTTCGTGCGGTCTTGAAATGATTAGTTGTGACAAGTTCTAAATTACACGAAACATATAACTCACTAAAAGCTTCCAAAAAAATATTTATATGGCATGAGGTTTATCTCACAGTAACGGAGGGATTGGGTATAAACGCCATATTCTGCATAAATTTCTTCTCAATATTACAAAGCTTCTTTTTTACCTTTTCACTTTTTTTTAGTTATAGTAAATTAATAATTGGTTATTTGAAAAAACTTTTCTTGGATTTTTCTTTTGGTTTTGTAGTGAAAATGATCTTTGTTTGCTGCATAAATTGTTTTGTTGATTAGAGAATTTTTATAGTTATTTGAACAAGCAATTGGTCAAGTAATTTCCCTCCCCACACTTGAATCTCACATTATCCTCCATGTGCAAAGATTCATTGAAAGATAAAAATTCTAATTAAGTATTGTGGGTTAAAATGGAGAGGTACTTCCCTACGGGTTAACGAAATTTTGACAGAGCGTCCCCTGTTTATCGTCCGTTTTCCTGTTTTGTACCTGTAGAATATAAACTGCAAACAACCACAAACAACCAAGCATAATTTTCTGAAAATTGGGTATGGAATCAACCATTCCTTGCCCTAACAGGCTAAATAAGTACCTACTAATACTGTTTTGGCACCCATGGCCATAAAAGTGTCTAAACAAACACACAAATAAACAAGTAAACGACGAAATGTAAATTGTTCAAACAGACATAATAATAATAAAAGTGTCATGAAAGTGCTACCAACCCATGCATGCCCATACCGAACCTACCAGTACCGCGACTCATAGTTACCCGTGTCCGGGTCAAATGGCCCCCACTGCCTGTTCATGCGACAGCCCAACCGATCAATCTCTCGCCTCGTCTCTGCATATTCGGCTGCTCGTTGTGCATTTGAGGCAGCCATCTGTTTTGTGATTCTGTCAAATGAGGCGGTAGTTATTTCATAGAACTGATCAATTAGGCCGTACATGCCCTTGAGTGAGTATCGGCTATCATGTGACAAACTGGGGCCGGCCCCTGATGAAGATGGGCCTCCTCTTTGATGGTAGGTGCGGCGTCAGTATTGTCTGGGCGGTGATCCTCTCCTCTCGGGCACATCCTAAAGCATCATCTCTGCAGGGTCTTTCTGGTCTCAAAACTGGTTATACTTATCACAAAACCTCCACATATCCGGGTTCTAACCGATTCGCTGAACTATATGCATGCTAATACAATAATAAATGGTTAGAGAAATCGAATCTGGGCTTCTGGTACCTTCCCTGTCTACACCATAGGCCTCATAGAGGTTGTAAATCCATGGCCCGCCAAAGATTGGTGTTTTTCCTCTCGTAGCAGCATTCGTCGTGAACAGCTTGTAGAATAAATACGTGATGTTACATGGGATGTTGTTCTTCATGCAATAAAGTGCCCAAAGATCCTTTAGATTAACAACCTGTAACATCCTGCTTTTGTCAAGAATTAATAAATTAAATTTCGTATTTTATATTGTGTCGTTTATCAGTTTAGATAATAACTGTACACGGTTGGGCTTGGACTTTAGAAGATGGAATAAATGATGGAATGGGCCTTAGGTCCAAGGGCTTAAGGGCGTATAAATACCCCTTAAACCCTAAACCTTTCCATTTTTATCCATTCTCTATACCATAGCCTACACCTTGGAAAACACACACAAACACTATCCTATAACCCGAGCCGAGATTCGAAGGTGGAAACCCGATCCCATTGGTGCTAAATCATCATGAAGAACCAAAACAACGTCAAGGCTTAACCGTGATCGTAGTTCAACTCGTTTAAGGTACGTTTATGTTTAGAAATCGTTCATATAGGTTCGGTTTGATTAGGGAAGTCATAGATCTGTGTTAGTTTGTTATAAACGAATCCAAAACAACAAATCTTATGGAAATTGATTAACTTTTGATGGGTTAATTGTTAACCTAAATAAACCTGTATATATATGCTCAAATAGCACCCTTTAAACGTGAACGTTTGGCCGATTTGATGATTGGGGTTTGTTAGCGCTGTGATTACGAGTTCGTGGATACCAAAATTGTAATATTTCGTTAAGATTTGAGGGTTTAATTGCAGATCTGGCTTAGGTTGACTATGGGTGTTCTTGACGATTTTCACTTTAACCCCACGTGTCAAAGTCTGGATAAGATTGTGCAATTCGTTAAGATATAGTAGCGAATTGAATATCCCAGTTCGTTATGAGATAACGAATTAGTCATCCATTAGTTAAGACCAGATAACGAATCAGTTCAACCATTCGTTAAGACAAGATGGCGAATTGGCTCACCAAATTCGTTATGCAAAAGTAACGAATCAAGTAATTCGTTACCCGCCAGTTCTCTATGGAATGGTAACGAATTAGAGGACGAATCAGACGATAATAAGAGGACGAATTAGAATAACGAACCAGATCTCATAAGATAACGAATTAGCTAACGATCGAGACTTAATTCATTATAGAGAATAGATTAGCGAATTAGGAAATAAATTAAAATCCTAATGGAAAATGTGTTAAGACACTTAATGAAATTAAAATCCTAACGAAGTAGCTTAACCCTAGCCAGGAGATCTGCCCCTTGGACCCCGCTAGGGGCTGCCGCCCCTAGAACCCCGCTGCCAGGGGCGCTGCCCCCGGACCCCCGTTCATTGTGGGTTATATAAAGATAGAAATACGATATGAGTAGAAATACTTAATTGATACATGCAAATATTATACAGTTAGCCGTGCGCAGCTTAAGAAGGGAATAACTATTAACGGTGAACGTAACCGCATTCAGGTGAGTTTCTAGCCCCATTTCTGTGTTATGTTTTCGGGGCTGTGTGCATATTCGATGTGATTGTTAATACATTTATCCTAAGTGATAAGTGTATGTCTTATGTGATTATGAGAAAGGTAAGAATGATTGCTTCCCGGTACGTGAACGATATTCGGATATTGCACGTACTGTCAAGTTATAATGTTATGTACGAAATATGAATGATATGTATGTATGTTATGAAAGGTAAGAATGATTGCTTGTCGGTACGTGAACGATCTTCGAATATTGCACGCACTGTCAAGTTATAATGTTATGTATGGACTATGAACGATATGTATGTATGTTATGAACAAATGTAAGAAATAGAAATGTAGAAAAGGGACTGGACCCTAATAATATCCAAGGCAGAAAAAGGGACCGTACCCTAATAATATCCAAGGCAGATTAGAATAGATTAAAGTAGAATTTGAGTTATGAAAGTATGAATGAAAGAACGTATATATGTAAAGTATGTGATGTTATTAACTAGAACTCACTCAGCGTAGCTGACTTTTAGTATGCACGCAGGTAAGTAGAATGAGACGGCTGGCTTGAGCGGGGAGACATGGCAGAAGAATAAGAGTCTGGCATCTAAAGACCTGTTATGTTTTATAAGTTTTGTTTTGATTTCGAAAGTCAAGAAGAATGTTATAAGACATGTTTATGATTTGATATGTGATGTTTATGAATTTTTATGTTTCGTATAAAGTTTTAATTAACTCTGATATTTAGAACTGCGTTTATGAGTAAATCCAACACCAAAGTAGGGCCACCGGTAGCGGGGCCTTACACAACCACTTCACTTTGACCTCTAGCAGTGACAGTATGACTGAGTAGGCGGTGGATGTATCTCATAAGCGGGTCACGTAATGTAGTGCTCTTTGAAACGCTTGCATTATAGTTCTCAGTTTCGAAACTCTGTTGTTCCCATGCCTCTAAACGTGTGTTTCTAGCTTCAGCATCATCGTCACCGTCTTCGTCTGCAAATGTTGCTCCTGCCCTGAACCAGATTTCTTGGTCTGTTTCCTCTTCTGTGTATATTCCCAGATCGATACAGAGTTGAGTGAAAGAATTTGTGTGCCATATACCCCCGCATCTGAATTCAATGGCTTCTTCATCCCACATATCCTGGTTCTTGGTCTTTATTTGGAAAGAAGCCAAAAACTCTTTTGTAAGTTCGGTTATAGCCTCTCCTATTTGACCAAGGACCTGTCTCCACGGTCCTTTCACAATGGCCTTGTACCGGTTCCATTGGTTGACTTGTTTTAATGTGGCTTTGCATGCATAGAATTTTGCCTCTGGATATCGACGGTTGAGGTATGTTAATCTTGTGTTGGCTCGTCTATTCCTTGCATCATGTCCGGGAAAGACAAAAAATGCATGAACATTATCATCATACTCGGCCATCTGCAATTTGTATCCAAATTAGTCAAAATTTGTAAACATTTATTCAGCAGATAGTAGGCACGGTATTGTGCTTTTAAAAGCACGGCCCGTGCTGTTACTGTTCGTCAGTTTATACCAATTTTGACTTTTTGTGACCAAAAGGTGACCACGAGTCGTGTTTGTTCAAGGCACGGTTCGTGTTTTTAATTCTAATTTCGATTTTTTCTAGATTCGAACCCTCGTTTCTAACCGGTTATACCATTTGGGTTTTTTGGTGTTTTGGATATTCAACTCAAGATCCAAACCCGAATGGTTCCTTTCAACCAATATTTAACAAAACAACTATTCAACAATCCATCATCCTTAACTAATAGAATAACCCATATATTGTTCGGGTTTAGACCCGATTCAATCAATTTGAGAGATTTTAGGGTCAAACTAAACCTAGAAAGATGAATTTGAACAATATAATAGTTAAATTAACATACCTTTGATTTGATATTGAAGATTTAATGCGGAAAGCAGTGAAATGAGGGAGTGGTCGGCGGTTCTTGTACAGGGACGAAGTTGGTTTTAGGGTAGAATGGTTAGAAATTTTGTTTTAATAATTTAAAATTCATAACTGTACTGAACATAAAAGCACGGCCCGTGCTTTTGGAAGCACGGTACCATGCGGCATTATGCACACAGTTTCTTTGTTTTATTTTTCAAGATGGTTAGTTTTTTAACTGATTTTCTTTGTAGGTTAGGATTAAGACAGTAATTAAAAGTCCTAAATTTCAATAAAACATAACTCATGGTTAAACATAGTAAAATGAAAAGTACAACAACAATCCTAGACCTTAACACATAATACTAGCGGGAGAAACTACATAAAACAGAGTCGGGACTTCAACGACCACCATTCCCGAACAGGTCTTGAATGTGTTGTGGGGCTCGCTTAACTTCCAAGAGATCGGAAAGCTTTTTGTCGAGCTTTGCGATTTCCCGATTGAGAAAGTTGAGCTTGGAAAAGCCACATCTTTGTGGTGGCCATCCACTACATGGAAGTTTTCGAACCGAAGTAGTTCGACTTTGTTGATTAGCTCGATTACGCGAGCTTCAGTTTGGATGTTGCTTTCGACTTGGTCTCTCATAATGCATTGTAGCCTCATAACCTCATCCTCAAGGTTTGAGGAAGATTCATGTTGCTTGCCTTTCCTTACTGACCTCCATTCAACTTTCTTGCCTTCTATTTTAGTAATTTTGTGTTTGGTGTGAATGGAATAGTGAGTTTTTTGCATGCGTTATATAGAGACTGGAAGGTCGAACACGGCACCGAGCTCTTGAAAGCACGACCCCGTGCTGCTAGGAGAATAAATATTTCTAAGTCAGAGGATTGTACGGAGTTAGCGCGTATCATGCTGAAGTTTCTGGGGTGACAACGATCTCGTGCTTTTAGAAGCACGGCCCGTGTTTTTAGTTGTTGAGATTTTCTTTTATTTTTCAGCAAGATGCGAGAGCCGGAATTTTCAGAATGATGTTTAGCATGTTATTTTAAGAGGTTGGTCATCCTAAAGATTACTTTTCATTAAAAGTAAAGCTCCTAAAACAAATACGGGATAAGCCCGGTTTTCCTAAAGATATGAAAATATTCGGGTTAAGCCCAAAATTCCTAACACAATGTGCGTAATGCACTTGTTTACACATGAAAACAGAAAATTAAGTTTCCTGGATTTCCCCGAAAGGTTCTCCTCCTCCGAATGGCCCTAGTGGAGGAAAGTACGTGAAACCTAGAACTTGAAACTGGAGTTGTTCGTTAATGTCTCGAAGTTCCATTTTCATGTTTTCAACTGATTCGGTGAGTTGAACGAGACGCATCTCTGCAAAGAGATTCATTTCGGTGAGTCCCTTGACGAGTTCTTGAAGTTTCAAAAGAAGCTCGGTTTTGGAAACATGGCGGGCATCGTTTCTCGGTTGTCGAGGAACGGGAATTGCTTCACTCATTTCAGTAGGCATGTTGAATTTTTCAGAGAGGAGTGTGTTGGTTTTGGTTGGTGCAAAGAATGCATTAGCAATAGGTGCCTTTTATAGCCAACCAGATACCCAAGCACGACCCTGTGCTTTTAAAAGAAAGGCCCGTGTTCTTACTCTTACAATTCTGTTACGAACCAGTCTGACTGAGATTTTTTCAGCAAAGATTCCGGCCCGCATATCACGGCACGGTGCCGTGCTACCTTAAGCACGCCCCCGTGTTTTAGTTTTTTTTTAAACAAAAAAAAAATACTTACAAGGCCTAGTTTGTGAAGGTCTTGGCCAGACCTTGTCTCCTTAATTTTCTATTTAGGGAGTTGGAGGGTCACTTCTTCCGAAACTTCTTTAAATGGTCCATCGATATATGGTTTTAATCGATGTCCATTGAATTTAAACTTTTGGCCGTTTGAATTTGAAATTTTGACTGTCCCACAGTCAAAGACTGACTCAACTATGTATGGGCCTGTCCATCGTGATTTCAATTTTCCTGGGAAAAGACGTAAATGTGTGTTATATAACAGTTCACGATCGCCAACTTGGAATTTCTTGTTTCCTTTTAAATGGGCGTTGTGCGGACGTTTAGTCTTTTATTTGTAAAACCAGGAATTTTCATAGGCCAACGTTCTTAGTTCTTCGAGTTCGTGAATTTGATCTTCCCGGTTTATGCCGGCGGACTTTAGATTGAAGTTCACTGCTCTGAGAGCCTAGTAGGCTTTGTGTTTTAATTCTACTGGTAGATGACATGCTTTCCCATAAACTAGTTTGAAGGGTGTTGTTTCTATGTGGGTTTTGTAGGCTGTCCTAAGGGCCCACAAAGCGTCATCTAACTTTTCTGCACAATTTTTGCGATTCATCTCTATGGTTCTTTCTAAGATCCTTTTAATTCCTCGATTTGAGACCTCTACCTGCCTACTATTATGAGGGTGATATGGTGTTGCCAGTCGGTGGTGAACTCCATATCGTGCTAAGACTTTGTCCATTAAAGTATTACAAAAGTGGGTACCTCTGTTACAGATTAGGGCTTTTGGAGTACCGAATCATGAAAATAATTTTTTCAGAAATCGTACAACTACTTGAGCATCGTTAGTGGGAAGAGCTTGTGCTTCAACCCATTTAGATACGTAGTCGACTGCTACTAGGATGTATTTATTTTCGACTGAGTTAGGAAATAGGCCCATGAAATCTATTCCCCATACATCAAAGACTTCACAAATTTGAATGCTTTTCTGAGCCATCTCATTTTTGGCTGAGATGTTTCCAGCTCTTTAACAAGCATCGCATGCTTGGATCAAAGCATGTGTGTCCTTGTATATGGTGGGCCAGAAAAATCCTGCATCAAACACCTTTCTGACCGTAGTGGCAGTACCATGGTGTCCCCCAGTAGGTCCTTCATGACAGTGTTTGAGAATATCTAAGGTTTCCTTTCTTGCTACGCACCTACGAATAACCTGATCGGCACCTATCTTATAAAAGTACAGATCTTCCCAGAAGTAGAATCTAAGGTCAGAGAAGAATTTCTTCCGTTGTTGATGAGTAAGTCCTTTTCTTAGGATTCTGCAAGCTAGATAGTTTGCGAAGTCGGCAAACCATGGACTTTCGTCTTTCTCCTGTATGACTGATTAAATATGCATGAGAACTTCATGTGGAAAATTATCATTGATGATTTCCTCATGATGTTCCTTTGAAGCTGGGCATTCTAAGTGTGAGAGATGGTCTGCGGCTACATTCTCTGCTCCTCTCTTGTCCTTGACTTCTATGTCGAATTCTTGGAGTAGTAGGATCCATTGGATAAGTCTAGGTTTGGCATCTTGCTTGCTGAAGAGGTAACGTATGGCGACATGGTCAGTGTAAACTATGGTTTTGGAAAGAACGAGGTATGATCTAAATTTTTCAAAGGCAAAAACTACTGCTAGTAACTCTTTTTATGTTGTGGTGTAATTTTCTTGTGCATCGTTAAGAGCTTTACTAGCATAGTAATTTGGGTGAAAGTGTTTTTCCTTGCGTTGTCCGAGTACGGCTCCAACTGCAAAGTCACTTGCATCGCACATGATCTCGAATGGAAGGGTCCAATCGGGTGTAGTCATGATTGGTGCGTTGACAAGTTTGTCTTTCAATATGTTGAATGATTCAACACATTCTTCAGAAAAGACGAAGGGTGCGTCTTTTTCGAAAAGTTTGGTCATAGGTCTAGCTATTTTGGAAAAGTCTTTTTTGAAGCGGCGGTAAAATCTTGCGTGACCTAGAAAACTTCTAATGGCTTTTACTGAGGTTGGGTGTGGAAGTTTGGATATTGTTTCTATTTTTGCTTTATCGACTTCTAATCCTTTTTGAGAAATCTTGTGGCCGAGAACGATGTCTTCTTTAACCATAAAGTGACATTTCTCCCAGTTGAGCACTAGATTTACTTCCTCACACCTGGCTAACATTTTTTTGAGGTTTTTTAAGCAATGATCGAAAGAATCTCCGAAGACTAAGAAGTCGTCCATGAATACTTCCACTGAGTGTTCGATCATTTCGTGAAAGATGGCCACCATGCATCATTGGAAGGTGGCTGGAGCATTACATAGTCCAAATGGCATTCTTTGGTAAGCGAAGGTTCCGTACAGACATGTAAAAGTGGTTTTCTCCTGATCTTCAGGAGAAATGGGAATTTGAAAATATCCGGAAAATACGTCAAGAAAACAGTAGAACATTTTTCCAGATAATCATTCAAGCATTTGATCAATAAAAGGGTGTGGAAAATGATATTTTCTTGTTGCGTCATTAAGTTTCCGGTAGTCAATGCAAACTCTCCAGCCTGTGATGGTCCTCATTGGTATTAGCTCGTCCTTCTCGTTCATTACAACTGGCATTCCTCCCTTCTTGGGCACTACCTGAACTGGACTAACCCAAGGTTAATATGAGATTGGGTAGATTAATCCGGCATCAAGGAGTTTGATTACTTCTTTCTTCACCACATCTTGCATGTTGGGATTGAGACGTCTTTGATGTTGGACCACGGGCTTGTATTATTCTTCCATGAGGATTTTGTGAGTACAAAACGAAGGACTGATGCCCTTGATATCCATGATATTCCATGCGATGGCCTTCTTATGGCTCTTGAGAACTTGTAGGAGTTCGTCTTTCTCTTTTTTTGAAAGGTGAGATGAAATAATTACTGGGAGTTGAGAGTCTTTTTCTAGAAAGGCGTATTCGAGATGGTTTGGTAGTTCTTTTAACTCTAAGGCTGGTGTTTCTTCGTTTGATGGTTTTGATTTTTCATTATATTTGGTGATTTCATGTATTACTTCTGATACATCCTAATAGTCATCATTGATATTTTCGTTTTCTAAAATGGGTATGTTGAGTGTTTTGTCTAATACTTTTGTTTCTAGCGGTTTATCGATGGAGGAATCTCGCATATAGCAACTCACGATGGAATCTATGATGTCGAGACAATATAATGTGTTATCATGATGTTGCGGATATTGCATAGATTTTCCTATGTCAAAAGTGATTGCCTCATCATTGACCCTGAGAGTGAGTTTGCCGGTGCAAACGTCAATAACAGCCTTTGCAGTGGCTAAGAAGGGTCTTCCTAGAATCAGAGGTACACTTTTGTCTTCCTCCATGTCTAGAATTACAAAATCTAATGGGAAAACAAACTTGTCAATCTTTACAAGCATGTTTTCAACAATGCCCCGAGGATATTTAACATATCGGTCAGCTATCTGAATGCTCATGCGGGTGGGCTTTGGTTCTCCTATCACAATTTTTGCAAAGACCGCATAAGGCATTAAATTAATACTAGCTCCTAGGTCAGCCAGGGCATTGCTAACAGACAAATTTCCTATAAAACAAGGGATAGTAAAGCTACCTGGATCAGTCATTTTTGTTGGCAGCTTGTTTTGGAGGACTGCTGAACATTCTTCACTCAACGTGACATGCGAGAGCTCTTCCAGCTTCCTTTTGTTGGTTAGTACTTCTTTGAGAAACTTGGCATATTTCGGCATTTGAGCAATGGCTTCGATAAAAGGGATGTTGATATGGAGTTGTTTGAAGACTTATAAAAACTTCCCGTACTGAGCTTCCAATCTCTCCTCCTTCAGCCGTCTGGGGTAAGGAATAGGTGGAATATAAGTTCGGACTAGCTCCTTGGGTTGTACGGTGCCTGTTGTAGTCAGTCATTCCTGCGTTTTATCATGGGATTCCTTTTCCGTAACTGAACTGAAGTGGGCGAGACAACAGTGGTTGTACCGCTTTTGAGTGTAACAGCGTTCGCTGTCGCATTCGGGTTGGTGATTGTGTTGCTTGGAAGAGTGCCGGGTGGTCTTTCGGATAATTGTCGGGCAATTTGTCCGATCTGAGTTTCAAGATCCTCTAATGATGCTTGTTGACTTTTTAGGTCGGCTTCATGTTTTAACAATACTCCGCTGATATCACCAGCTCTTGAGTCAGCCTTCTTCTCTGCTTCATTTGTTTTGGTCATAATTTGGATCAACATTTCTTCGATTTTCGAGTAGCTCGGATTCTGATGGCTACTAGAACTTTGATCTTCAATTTGAGGTTTTGGTTGGAAGGGTTGATTCATCGGTTTCTTTTCGAATCCGGGTCGGGTTGGAGTGTTACCTTCGTCTTTCCAACTGAAATTCGGGTTTTCTCCATCCTGGATTATAGTTATTGCTGAACGCGTTGTTCTGTTGAGCGATGAAATCGACTTCTTCCATGGCCATAATGACTTGTTTACAGTCACTTGCTTTATAACTTCCTCCACAAGTGTCACAGGTGAGTCTGGTTTTTGATAGCTCGGCTTGAAGTTGTTCGAATTTTTTAGAAAAGGGCTTCAAGTTGTGCGGTGACAAGAGTGTTGGAATCGACGTGGTGTATTCCTTTATGTGTAGGTGTAGATCTTGGTGGGTTGTAGGCGAAACTCTTCTTTGCAGCTTTCTCGAGGACTTCAAATGCTTCGTTAGGTGATTTGGATCCCAAGTCTCCACCAGCGATTTGGTCGATGGCCTATTTGTTTTGACTGGATTGTGTGTTATAGAAAGTTTGTACTTGCAACCATACGCTCAGTCCATGATGTGGGCATATTCTCAGAAGACTCTTGTACCTCTCCCATGCTACGTGTAACGATTCATCATCATCGGTCCGGAATCCGGTAATGCTGACTCGGTATTTGACAGTTTTATCAGGCGGAAAATATTTGAGGAGAAACTGTTCAACCATCTGGTCCCAGGTAGTGATGGAACCAGAGGAAAGAGATTCTATCCATTCTAAAAGGAAAGAGTTTGAGTTTGATATGATCTTCTGAACAGTTTTGAATTTTAAAGGTTCCGCAAATGCTTAAGAATCAGATATATGAGAAAGAGGGTCTTTGTCGAGGAGACCATGAAATTGAACTGAATTTTCCACCATATGAATGGTGCTTGATTTGATTTCGAAATGTTCGGTGACATTGGGCGGAGCCACTCCATTGCCATAGCCTTCGAGGGTTGGCTTGGCATACTGGCTCATGTTCGGCTCATTGTTCTGGGTTGCCATCATTTCTTCGGTTTGAATTTCTCCTGATGTGGTGGCGTCTACTGACTCGTCTTTGATTGTTTCGGCGGTTTCTGCAGTCCGTTTACGCGTTCGTCGATGAAAGAGTCGTTCCGGTTCAGAAATTGAAGAAACAAGATCAGGCTCAAAAGTAGAGGACATACATGGGACTATATCAAAATTAAAACTAGAGTAACAGTTAATTAAAGTTACGCTAAAGTTAGGCTAAGCTAAACTATACTAAGGTCTAAGTTAATTAAGCTAAGGTAAATATTAGGTAAATAAAGGTTAAAATTAGGCTAGCCGTAAAATTATATAGTTTAATAGTTAGTAAAAATGAAATAAAATATAAGTTAAGAAAAAATTGTACAATTATAGACAATGATTAAATTAAAACTTGGACCGTTCTTAGAAACGTACCGTGTCCCTGGCAACGGCGCCAAAAACTTGATGCTTGTTGCGTTAGTGTGGTGAAATTATGAAAGTTGGGGTGTATTCACCTTTTCGATTTGGATTGGCTTCAAACACCGTCCGAGGGTCTTTCCCATTGCTATCTCGCACCTACAGTACGAGTATGACCTTTTGTTAGTCGGATGTACAATCCGGCTTAAGACATTTAGTATTTTATAATCTTTACCTCGATTATGTGAACCTTTAGTTCAAATCTCTTTTCTTTACTTTAAAACCTTTAGTTAAAAAGTAATATTATAAACATTTAGTTTATTTCATCAAAACCCTACGTTTCTTCTTCTCAAAGAAACGTATTCCTTTCTTTTCTTTATTATTTAAGAATAGTTATTTATTACTTAAATAATAGTTGTAACAAAGAATATATATATAGTATCACACACATATATATAATTATTCATAATTTCTTTATTTTATTTTTTTTTTGTTATATTTCATTTATTTATCGAGGTATCGAGTATAACCTCGACTTAGGGTTTAAGCCTTTTATAATATTTTATTATTATTTAATTCGGGCATTATGCCTACCTTTGTTGGCTTAAGAACACCCTAAACACTCGAGCATCACTCCAACGCCGCTTTTCCTTCTTTTCATTTTTGATCAAAAACCCTTATCTTCGACACTCCTTCTTTGGCACGCAAAACGATATACACCAATGTTTCACCACTCGCCGGCACGCTTTACGAGGCTAGTCGTCATGACTTTGGGGATGGAAATCTCCGTCTTGATTGGTACGTAGGTGGAAAGTGGCACGAATTACGAGGTAACAGGTACGGAAATCAAGGATCGAGGCACAAACTTCGAGGTGGATCGATAGTTTGATTGTAGGATTCTAGAGAAATGTTAGAGAGAGAATTGTATGTGTGATTTGAGGTGTGAGAGGCATAAACCCGTAACCCTCTATTTATAGGCAAACTGGCAAAGGCCATCGCGTATCGCTATGTATGCTTGGCCAGTCACCACGTAGACCTGCCACGTGGCGACACGTGGCAGGCGTTGTGCCACGTGGCGACACGTGGCGGACGTGCCGCCGCGTGGCGACACGTGGCGGACGTTGTGCCTCATTTGCCAGACAACCCATCGCGATACGTGATGGGTTTCCCTTCTGATCCATCGCGTATCGCGATGGGTCAGGAAAACCAGAATTTTCATTTTTGACCCTAAAGTTTAGAAATTGACACTTTTGGTCCTTTGACTTTAGAAACTTGACGTTTTGAACCCAAAACTTTCACGATGTTACATGGGTGTTAAAAATAAATGAACATCTTTAAACGTTTTAAGAAGTTCTGGGTGTTCAAAAAAGTTTAGAAGTTTTGAACTTCTAAACAGAACTTTTAAACTAACAAAAAAAAAAAAGTAAACACCTGAAGTTCAGAACTTCTAAATAACAAAAAAAAATTAAACACATGTAACATGAAATTGAACACTGAAATCACTTCATATAATCTCGTAATCATCAAACTATTATCTATCGACCGTCAATTTGATCATCGATTCGATCATATGAACAAAATATGAACACTGCAACTGGGTTTCAACAAATGGCGTATTTCAATTCAAAAGCAATTGAAGTGTGTGTCTGAAAATGACGACGGTGACGATGGTTGAATCGATGCGACGGTTAATTAGGATGAAAACGATTTGAAATAATTTACAAATTTGCCACCGCGTGTTTTTTGAAATCTAGGGTTGAGGGTGTCGCGTACGTAATGTATGATAAACAATTTTCGTATTTGATCCTTTATATATATATATATATAGGGTTATCCTAAAAATAAGTAGTTTCCTAAGAAGACTAGGAATAAATCATAGCCATTGGATCATGTTAATCAATGGTTAAGATTTAAAAATCCGGCAAGATAAAGATGAAAGTGTGATTTCTCTCTCTCTCTGTCGACCGAAGATGAAGCAGATCCCAGATGAACGAACGAATCATCAGACTTTGAGGACCAAAATAATAAGAAGAGGATTTGACTGACGTGATTGCGGACCGGGTTAGCCAAATGCCACACCAGAAATTTGAGGACGATGGTGATGTTGGAGAGAAGGTGAGGAGGTACGGTAGAAGATGGGATCACGAACACGTGTTTAAGTCGCACGTGACAACAAATGCTCCGATGCCTTGTACATAGAGCATGGTAGATTGTAATTTTGGTGAATAGTGTATTATGTAAGAGAGATGCCATTTGCTTTATATATATATATATATATATATATATATATATATGAGAGGGTTATACTAAAAAGAAGTAGTTTCCTAAGAAGACTAAGGATAAATCATAGCCATTGGATCATATCAATCAATGGTTGAGATTTAAAATTACCAAAAACCGTTATAGTTTCATACAATTACTCTTTCACCACTATGACCGACATGGTTTCCTAGAATTATTCTTTCACCATAGGTTTAACGCCAAATGTCAAAATTCTATTGGTTCTTACCATTCCTAGGAAACAATTTCCTTTTATTTGAACCCTTTTCTATATATATATATATATATATATATATATATATAATATTGTAGAAGGACATTATTAAGAAACATTTATCATAGGATAAACATGTTAGAATTCTAGTGCTTTGATGTAATATATGGATAAATTATGGAAAGTTATAAATGATTTATTTTAATAAAATAATTAAGAGTTAAAGATGAAAAGATAGGGGTGTCACTTGGCAAAAATATTATGCTAATAAAATTATATGTGGTTGAACCATCATTTTTGTTTATTATAATAGTAGATATATAAACCGATTTCAAACCTACGCATCAGATCGGACTGGAACATGTTTCATCCAGATTGGTTTGAAAATCGTTTTCTAAACTTGAACTAATTCGACTTTGCATTTTGCACCTCTAGTTTTAATTTTTTCCATCACAATCGAAGTTTTATATAATTTACTATAAAACGATTACAATAAAGTGGCAGGCAAACGGGCAACAAGCTGCGCCGCAACCCCCTTTTGAACAGCAAAGCCAATCCTGCTAAAAACGAAGCTTTGGGACCTAGAAGCTGAAGAGGTTCCGTGTACGACGCGCTGAACCCTACTCAAAAATTTCACAGCCTCTGGAGCCAGAAAACCAAACGTATAAAAGGCAAATGGTAGAAAGACATGTTGATTATCTAAACAAGCTTTCTCGTGTTTAACAACTTTGCCCGATTCAGCCTTCAACGCAGCCTGACCCACAACAAACCCACGGTCCCTGAGCCCAACAAGAGGAGACACTCATGTAAGATCCACACAGGCGTGTTTCCCCCCTGCCCACCCGAACACAAGAATATCAGCTGGTCGTAAAGTAGACCTCCCTTCAAGAGGATCCGTGAGAAAGTTAACAGGGGCCTCCTTTTTAGCAGAAATCCCTGCCCGTTTAAGAACATCACACAGAACATCCCTAACCAGATCATGTCTGTATTTAAAGCCAGACAATTCTTTGCAATGCACCGCATGGTCACCAAAAGAATCCAAACAGACCTTGCGACAAATTGGGCAAGGTTCATCCGTCGGGAACATATAAATATTAAACATTGAGTGGTTTATAACTGAAAAAAGTTTTAACAATAAAAATTAACAGAACAGCAATAAAAATTGATTTACTATTCGAAAAACTTTTCTTCTTTTATTACAATTAAGAAAATAGTTTTTTCTAATCGAGATTATACATTACTTTAGTTTTAGAATGAATTTTGGTATAAAATGTCCCCATAATTAATCACACTCACTAGTAATTTTATAACATTCAATCGATAAACACTTGCACACCATTAGTTACATATTTTACTTCTATACTTGTCATGTTACAACAACTTTATTTACAATAAAAGATGAACAGCGAATTTGTTGCAAAAACTAAAAAATAAAATAATAACAACCAGGCCTTTTTTTCATTTTCACAACAAAGGCTGGACTCACAATCACATTTCATAATTTCATCCTACAACTTAGTATTAAACATAATTAAGACAAGAAATTCAAAATATTAACCGATCAAAACGTACATGACCTAAACAAGTAGCTGATTCGGCATCACTAGCAACCGACTCGGCTTCTAAACTCAAGAAACATAAGTGCGGCGCCATAATGAGCCATTGCGCCCATGATCACAAAACAATGAAAGATTTGATGACTATGACCGGCAAGATCAAACCACCCAGGTTTCCATCTTTCTGGGATCCTAGTAATATAAAACATAGTACCCGTCAAGTATGAAACCGCCATTAACGTTTCATACATCAAGATGCCGTTCCTCTGAGGTTCATGCCAGTTCACCATTATGGCATGAACCGTTGGTATCAGCCCAAAAAGACCCATACCCATGAACAAAAAAGCCTTAAAAGAACGAAACTTTCCATTAGATAGTGTAGGTGACAATAAGGTTATAATGGTAGAAACACCCATGACTGTGATGCCACCTAGGTAAACGAATTGCCACACGGGCTCGCATTGGAAGATGTAGTAGATTGGTGGAAAAAATGAGGTGATGATCATGGTCGTGATTCCCACATAGTCCATTTGGAGGAGTACGAGGGTTAGGCGGTGTGAGTGACAACTAAACAGGTGGCAGGTGGTGCTCGAGATGAGGCAGAACATCAAGCCGCCTAGGAACACGAAAAAGGGCCATCAAGTGACTACCAGTTGTGGCGGTCCGGTCTCCACGTCTACCGGTGATCCATGCTTTAAGTCAATGAGTTTTGGTGTATCCTGCAAAAAAAAGGTTTGTCTTTTTATACTCCAATGGTATATCTTTTAATTTCAAAATCACCTTTTTAGGTAACTTATTTCATTATATTGGATATGTTACACTTTCATTTTATTTAATTAAGATATATCGACATCAATTTTAATCCTCAAAACTCAAAAGTACGTGTTTGACAAAAAAAGTCAACATGTGTGAAATGAAGGAGCAAGGTGCAAACAACCACATACCATGAGTGAGTTATGTGAGACATTTTCATCTGAGTTTAATAAAGAAGACCTGAAATTTCATAACAAAAAAATAACATAAAACTTTAAGAAAATCATTGTTACATTCTTAAAAATTAAAACTTTAACATGTTTGAAGATTCTTTCTTTGGATAATTAACAATTTCTTGACAGGATGTTATGGATCACACTATTCTTCTAATTTGTGAGAGTATTTAAGTAATTATACAACAAAACAAGAACAAGAAGGATATGTACCAATGCAACTAATGAAATGCAAAAGGAAAAAAAAATCTTTACATACCAAGTTATTAAATTGAGAAAATCTGAAACTTGAGGCACATGTATCAAGTTTGTAATGGTCAAGCCCAAAAATACAACAAATCCAATTAAATGCTTGAATATAAAAAATACTAAAAATGTCAGTAATACTAATATACTACCACCAATTTATTTTTAGTGTTGTAGTTTTTAATATTTAATAACATTAGCAACTTTTTGAAAGTTATATGGTACTTTAAATTTAAATAAGCATGAATGAAAGTTATTGAAGTTATTAATATGATGAATGAGTTTAAAAAACCCTTTTATGAAACTTGATGATCAAATGATACACAAGTATTTATGCATACTGTACAACATTCCGTACAGTGTAAAACATCCCCAACAAAAACTTTGAAATGATGATAATACTCGGCATTCAAATCCATCATATATTCCCAAACTATTGAAGAATCGACAATCAGTTTGAACCGCAAAATTTTTGCTAAACTAAACCCGGCTAGTAAGATACTAGACACGAAGAGACAAAATGACCAACCCAGATAGAACGATCTAAATCGCAAAAAAAATCATGAAAAACCAATAAATTGGAAATAGTACGTGTGAAATTGAGAGAGAGAATTTGTACTTACGTCCATACATTAAGGGTTTCATTATGCCAACGAAATAGACTAGCAAGGGCTTGTTTCAAAGGCCAATCAGCTCGGTAATGATTCAAAATGAATTCGTTATCCTTCATATACTCGGGTAATTCTTCAAATCTCAATAACTGGTATTCTGTTTGGGTTTCGTGACTCACAGTCTTTTTCTTTTTCTTCTTTTTGTTTTTGTTTCTGGTTTTCTTTGTAATAACAAGATTCGATTTGTCATCGCTGTTGTAAGAGATCTCGTAAGATCTTCTCTTCCAAACATGGCCATTTATTGAGTCCATATTATTTTGTGAATGTGCAACACACAAGTGTATGTGTATGTGTATGTGTATGTGTATGTGTATGTGTATGTGTATGTGTATGTGTATGTGTATGTGTATGTGTATGTGTATGAATGGTAAATGAGATGTGAGTAATGTGTGTTTTGATAACCTAGACCACATGTATTGTGTATTTATGGAATGAAGGATGGGTTTGAAAGCAGTTATGGTTATTGGAGCAACTGCTACCTACTAAAAGCAGCCAATTTACTTTATTTTATTTATTTATATTATTATAAGAGTCCTTCCAAATATTCCCTTTTCTCACCTACTCGTCATAATGGCCCGTTATTTCATTCGTGTATGATCGAGATTTGGGTGCACCATCTCGATGCTAGTTTCCGTCTTTCTCTTTAATTATAATTATTGAGCAGACTAGTATTTACCCCGCGGAAGACTTTTAGTTTCTTATTTAATAATTGTTTTTTTTTTAAATTTAATTATTGTTTTTATATATTTTTCATGTAGGATGTGTTTAGCTAATAAACTTAAAGATTACATATACTTATAAAATGTGTTATATTTATTAGATGTAGTGAAAGAATAGTTTGTTTTGGTTTTTTTGTTTATATCTCAAATGAGTCTAATTGGTCTATTAGTTAACGTGACCTAACATTTTGTTATTTAAGATGCGAATTTTCATCTTCAGATACATGAATGCATAAAAAAATTTATATGATTTGTGTTATTTTCGTTTGTATTGAGTTGTTACGATTCGTTGGTGATATAGAACGTATATGTTGTTTAATGGATCACAAAAAATAGGGCTCTCATGTGTTTGTTAATTAATGTATCCCAACATTTTGTTTTTTTGTTGTTTAAAATAGGTATTTTCTTGATAGTGAATTGAACTTTTAATAAATTGATGTATTTGAATTTCTATAGGCTAATTCTAGTTCCAAGTCTATCTGATATGGGTACGTCATGTGTTATCATTTCATTTTTGTGTGAATTGTTAATTTATTATATTTTTTTAGTATGATGTTTAGTTTGTGATTTTCTTATTATTTTGTATGTATTTTTTGTATTTATAGATTTTGTAGTTTAGTTACTGTTGTGTATTAAAAGAACTTAATTTGTTAATTAGTTTTATTCTTATCAAATATAATAGAAGTTATATTAGTTTATGAATTATATTATCAAAAATTTTATGATCATATGTAAAAACTAAGTTTTTAAAAATTTATATTTTACTAATAATGTATATGTTTTTAATATTTTATACATAAATTTTTGTAGATTTATTCCATTTTCATGATTAAAAATGGGTAATAATCGGAAGCCGTCATTTGAAAGTGACGCTATAATTATAATAAACCGTCTTGAGAAACTCTTTTCTCGCCTTCTTTATTAAATTCTTTGTTTCATCTAACAATTAGAAACCCTAAGTTAATATTCCCCTTAATTAGGACGGATTTTGTTGTTAAGTATAAGTTTTGTAGGTTGTTGAAGGGATTTTTGTTTGTTCTTAGTTTATTTAATCAAACATTGTGTCAATAACAATTTACAACCACTTTTAAAATAATATATTGGTTTTAAATAATCTCAACTATCACCTTTTGGCCACTGCCGATCATAACTAACGAAATGACTAATGACAGTCCCACCTTTTATCATTTTGTTCTACCAATGAACCCCGTTAGTTTTTATGAGAGAAGCCTTGATAGAGGAACTGTGGGAAGCCTTGATAGAGGTTTATGAAGGAAACAAAGACATGAAAAGAAGTCGTCAAGGTTTACTACGACAAAAATTCAATATGTTCAATCATGTTTTGGGAGAGTCGTTAGAAACTCAGCTTCAGAGGTTCATAGCTCTTGTGATCGAAATGAGATATGCTAGCATCAACTTAACAGCTGTCGAAACAAGCAATAAGTTGGTTAACTCTCAACCTCAAAGCTGGGACATGAATGTTGTTGTCATGAAAAAGGATAAAGACCTCAACAAGTTAACACTGTCTGAGGTCATGGCTATCATCAAAGCACGTGACATGGACAACAAGCAGCATGCTATAAACCATGCAAACTCCTACAGTGTAGCTGGGTACAATATTGCTTCTAACAATGCACTCATCTCCCAAGATAACTTCTCCGTGTTCAAGACCACTCAGGGACAACATAAATTTCAACCTCAACCCAACTTCTCAATGTTTAAATCCACTCAAGGTCAAGGTCAATATTCTCACGTCTCACCACAACCTGCACCGGTGTTCTTTGCTAAACTTGGTAAACCCTCCACTGCTAGTGCTCAGCCTCAATCGTCTAGTGTTTCTTCCAGTTAGAATCCCAGTCAGACTCCCGCTATTTCAAAAGAAACTCAAGAGAACATCGCCTAAATGGCGGGATTCATGAACTGTTACAATACTTTCCTTGCTGGAGATTTGGTTCAACCCGTTGTGGCTGCCGAACTCGATCAAATTCATTCTGATGATGTAGAGGAAATGGATATCTCATGGCAAATTGCCATGGCAGTGTTCCGGGCCAAGAAATTTACTAAGAGAACATGAAGAAATAATTGAACATGCCAAACAGTCAGAAGGTGGGTTTTAACAAAGACACTTTGAGGTGCTACAATTGTCACGAGCCAGGTCACTTTGCTCGTGAGTGCACCAATCCAACCAAAGAAGGAAATATAGAAAGGGCACTGGTTCCCGTGAGTAATGATAGAGGAGAAGCTGGAGGCAGCTCAAGTGATGGTGAAAGGGGTTTGGTTGCTCAATAGTTCTCATGGACTGATCAGATGGCAGCTCTCAACATAAACAATCAAACTACCAACTTTGCTCATGTGGAAGGGATCGAAGAGGAAAATGCTGCCGAGGAACAAGTCAAGGAACTCCAATTTGCATTTATGGCATTCACCTCTCCCAGCTCGTCTGAGGTAAGTTCTTCTCCGTGTTCTCAAGCTTGTATTGATAAAATAGAGCTTTAAAATCTAATAATAATGAATTGCTTAGAGAAATGGAAATGGTAAAATCTGAAAATCATAAGCTTAAGAAAACTGAAAAGACTTATTTGGATAAAATAGAGGCACAAAAAAGAGACTTTTCCAAACTAAAATCTGATTTCAGTTTGAAATGTTGTCATCAGCTTGATGCCAAACAGAAAATTGTTGAATTAACTGATGAACTAGAATCCTCTAAGTTAGAAGTCTTTAATCTAACTGAGAAATTCAAAAAGGCTGAATTTGATTTTAATAAATTTAATGTTTCCAACAAGGTAGTTAATTCCATGATTGAAAATCAGTTATGATGGAAAGAGAATGAGGGTGAGGGTATATGATATAGTCAGGTACCCCCACTATATAATGACAACTATACAAGTCTTCCTCTTACTAAAGAGTAGGAAGAAAAGATCAAAGATATGAAATATGGTAAACCTGATAATACTGAGACGATTGACTCAGTAAAAACCGCTACGTCCACTTCAAGAGTGAACGCTTCTAATGTGTTTGCCTCATGTGCAGAGAAAGTAATCGTTGAGAAATGGACTGATGAGGATGATGACTCCAGTGTATCAATTAATAAAGACATTAATGTTTCTTTAAAACTACCCGTTTTAAATTATGTTATTTCGACTGTTTGTGTGTGCTCTGGTTTTAAGAGCAAAGATTCTTGTGTGGTTGATTCTGTTATGACCTTGAATTCTAATAATGATGTTCCTCCTAAACTTAAAAATTCAAAAAAAATTCAACAAGTATTCACCGCCTAAGTTTGTCAAAGAGGGATGCTCTAATGACAAACAGGGTGGTGAACATCATGCTAAGCAAGCTGGTCCATACAATCGGTCCAGACAAGGAGTTGCCCAAAGTAATTTCCATGTTAAACGCCAAACCTGTTTTAATTGTGGCACTCCCGGTTATATTTCCAGAAATTGTTCACATCGTCCGTATGTTCTTTATTGTGGATTTTATCAAAGGAATATGCCTTATATGCCTCATAATACCTACAGGAAAAATTTCAGGAACTATCAGGCTAATCCCTCTGACGATGACTGGAATAGAAACAAATCTGGCAGGTTTAGTCCTCATCAGACCAAACCCAACATGTTTCATAAAGAGGGTAAAAAAAGTGTTTCAGTTTCCAGAATGAACACGAATTCGAAACCGAAACAAGTGAGAAGCACAAAATCGTCTGTCTCTAATCCTCCAAAACTGGAGATCAAGTCGCCCATTCGTATATATAATGCTAAGTCTTACAACGGTAGACATGAATGGTTGCCTAAATCTCCGGTAAAAGAGACTTTGAATTCTATGTTAGATGATCAAAAGGATATATCATGGCAACCCGTGACAACTTTAGATGAGTCAGGGTCACCCAGTGTAACTATGGACTGGGTACCAAAGTCTAACTGATCTCGCACATCATGCAGGAACAACTATGGAGGAATATCATCAGACCTTGGTATGTTGATAGTGGCTGTTCCAGGCACATGACAGGAGACATTTCCCAGCTAAATGACATTTAAATCTTTAATGGCGGGTATGTGTCCTTTGCGGGAGGAGAAAAGGGGAAATGCCTCTTTGGTCCGGTTCATGTCTTGAGTCTTTCTCGCAACTCTTATTGTCTCGTCATTACTGATGACTACTCACGTTTTACTTGGGTATTTTTCTTTTCAAATAAGAGTGAAACTGCAGAACTGATCAAGAGGTAGTGCTTATGGAGAATCAGCTTAACCTGAAGTTGAAGAGCATTCGTTGCGACAACGGCACGAAATTCAAGAATGCCACGCCGAATCATTTTTGCTCAGAAAGAGGGGTGCTTCGTCAGTACAGCTCATCTCGCACACCGCAACAGAATGGTGTGACTGAAAGGAGAAACATAATTCTTATCGAGGCGGCAAGGACCATGTTGTGTGACTCTAAATTTCCATTATTTTTCTGGGCTGAAGCTATCAATACGACATGCTACGTTCAGAATCGGGTGATAATCAACAAGTCTCAAAAGAAAACTCCATATGAGATTGTCTATGATCATAAGCCCACCGTTGCACATTTCCGGGCATTTGGTTGCCCATGTACTCCACTGAATCTTGAGTCAACTCCGAAACTGGGGGCCAAAGCAGATGACTGTTACTTCGTCGGTTATGCTGGTTGTACTGCCTACAGAGTATACAATAAGTCAACCAAGCAGATTCTGGAGTCATATGATGTTCGTTCGTTGGAAGAAAACGAGACCGATGCTTGTGTTGGTACTGACTGGCTGTTCGATTACAATGAACTTTTCAAAACATTCAAGGTGCTTACGGTTACAAACATAGAAACTTCAGGAGATGCTACTGTAGTCACTGAGAAAGAAGATCAGCATGCGGTGTCTCATATCTTTCCAATTCTGGATGATGATCGGACATAACCACTTGATGCTACTCCGTCCATGACTATCAATCAAACATAAAAGGTTACTGCATCAGTGTCTTCAACTCCATCACAAAATACTTCAACAGTTGAGGGGGAGAGTCCTATTCGTCAAATTTTTGGGAGCACTTTGTTTACCGATATCATTCCAAATGAATACGTGGCCGTACTTCGTACTCACACAGTACGACGGCTTCCGGGTGGAAAAATCCTCTAACTGAAGTAGATGAAAATTTATCAAACCTATCTCCTACTGGAGTTGTTCCCGAGCAACTGATTCCATCTAGAACTCAACGAAAACATCCAATAGAGAATGTAATAGGTCCTCTTGAAACAGGCGTGTCCACCAGAAGTCAGACTGTGCACAAAAAAAGTTGCATATTCTCTTGTTTCATTTCTCAGATTGAGCCAAAGTCGGTAGAAATGGCTCTTTTGGTTCCAAGTAGGGTGGATGCTATGCACGAAGAGTTGAATTAGTTTGATAAATTGAAGGTATGGAGATTGGTTGAATTACCGGAAGGTAAGAAAACGCTTGATACGAGATGGGTTTTCCGAAATAAGCAAGATGACTCGGGGGTTATTGTTAGAAACAAGGCACGGTTAATGGTTCGTGGTTTTCATCAAGTTGAAGGGTTATATTACACTGAAGTCTATGCTCCCGTGGCTAGACTTGAGGTCATCAGGATTTTTCTGTCTTATGCATCATACATGGGTTTCACAGTATATCAGATGGATGTTAAGACCGCGTTTCTGTACAAAGAGGTTAAAGAAGAGATTTACGTGGATCAGCCATGGGCTTTGTAGATTCCAAGAATCCCAATCATGTCTACAAGTTAGATAAAGCGTTATATGGGCTTTATCAGGCTCCTCGGGCGTGGTATGCTACACTGACAGCTCATCTTCTGGGTCATGGTTATAAACGAGGGACCATTGATCAAACTCTGTTCCTTAAAATTGTCGGGAAAGATTTGATTCTAGTTCAGATTTATATGGATGACATTATCTTTGGATCCACCAGTACTGAGTTACGTGCAGAATTTGAAGAAGTAACGAAGAAAAAATTTGAGATGAGCTCGTTGGGAGAAATGATAACGTTTATGTGGTTGCAGGTTCGTCAGAGCTCGACGGGAATTTTGCTGCATCAAGGGAAATATGCTGAAGATATGCTTGCAAAATTTGAGTTTCAGGATTCCAAGAGTGCTACTACTCCTATGGCGGAAAGACCACTCCTGACATCTGATCTGGAAGGGAGTCCCGTAGATCAAACGTACTATCGATCAATGATTGGGTCTCTAATGTATCTCACCGCCAGTCGTCCCGACATCATGTTTGCAGTATGCCAATGTGCTCGTTTCCAGGCTAATCCTAAACTCTCTCATTTAATTGTTGTTAAACGAATTTTTAGATATCTGAAGGGACAATCGAAGTCAGGTCTTTGGTATCCCAAAAACTTAGAATTTGATCTTTATGCTTTCGCTGATAAAAATTATGGTGGAGATGACATTGACAGGAAATCTACATCTACCGGATGCCAGTTTTTAGAAGATTGTCTCATTTCATGGCAGTGTAAGAAACAACAAACGGTGTCCACTTCGACTGCTGATGTGGAGTATGTTGATGCATCAGCTTGCTGCTCACAGGTTATCTGGATGCAAAACCAACTGTTGGATTATGGTTTGGAATTTCTTGACACCTCTATCTTTTGTGATAATGATGCTGCCATTGCAATTGTTAAGAATCCGGTTCAACACTCTAAAAGCAAGCACATCGATATTAAAATTCATTTATTCGCGACTGTTACGACCGAAAATCGATTCATCTTGAATAAGCTCACACTGATAATAATGTGGCAGACTTATTTACAAAACCGGTCGGTACAACCAAATTTAATGTCCTTGTGAGTTTTCTTAAAATGCTTCGTTTTTAGGTTTGTGTCTTTTTGGGTGTAAGCTTGTACACATTTTTTAAATTTGTACAAATTTAGGGGGAGGAAAATCAAAAAGCCAAAAATAGTGTGTGTGCGTGTTCATCATTTTATAAAAAAAAATAATAAAAGTTTTGATTACGTTTTTCAAGATTTATTCTCGCTTAAAATTATGTCGGTTGCTCAAGTTTGAAGAACATATACTTGTATATGTTTGGTCCGGTGATCTACTTGTAGATTCACATGATAGCCATTTATCTAAAGACTGAAAGCATCTGGGGCGATTGTGATGTGTTTTTTTTGTGTTTTGAATTCTTTCAATTAAAATTATGTCGGTAATTCCAAGTTGGAAGGACACATATTCTCACATGTGTTTTGGTCTTGTTAACCACTAGTGGTCATACGGGATAGCCATTTACCTGAAAACTGAAGAGTAACCGGGGTGACTGAGTTCTTAACATGCGTGTTTTCTGTAACTCTCTGGGAAATGATATGATTATTCAGTTAACAACTATTAAAGGCTTCAAATATTTTCAAATGAAAATTGATCCAACCTATGGAAAATGATAGATACATTGTTTTTGTGTACCTAACGGGTGAAGTTATTAAGCTTAAAAGGCTCTAGAGCAGTCTTTGATTTGTATGGTAGCTTTCTATGATGCGTAAAAGTAGAAGTGATATAAACTAAATATGCTGAACTTACTGTGGAGAGTCATTTTGAAGACATGTGCATGTCTCCGAATGATAGGCAGAAAAGAAATTACCCTGTCATACACGAGCTAGTTAGTGTCTTGATCACCAAAAATATTGTGCTATCTTACTGTAGTGATCCAGATTCGGGACATACAGGTGCTTGTTAATGTTATTATTATGTTATTAAAAAAATTGATCAAGCACTAGGGGGTTGGAGTCAAATTGGGGTGATCTGGGGAAAGCCAAATACGCCTTGAGAAGAGATAGGAGGCATCACAGGTCCATAAGTGATGTCCATCTAAGCTTTATGCGAACTGAACCTAACTCATATCACTGATACAATGAAAATCATGCTAAGTATTTATACATGCTATCAACCTGTCTCTTTAGGTCATAGTGACGCTGAACATGAATCATTGTGACGGCATCTTAAACAATATGATTTGATGTCTGGATCTTTTCTTGAAAGGCGGCGTTTTTATCAGTAACTGAAATTTGATCCCAAAATTTTGTCATGGTTCAAGAAGATTGGTGTTTGTGTTGATTTTTGTTTATTTTATTTTTTTATCTCGAAACTGCTCCTCGAAACATGTGTACAATTTAGGCTTTCTTTAATGTGGCTAAAGTAGGCTTCCTTTCAAATTGGGTTTTTCTTTGAAATAGATAGCTCGTTTCTTTTGGGCTCGCATGTTGAACTGTCCTTGGTTTTTGTGGGTTCTCGGCCCATGTCGTTTGGGGCATAAATGGACTCTTAACCTCAATTATTTCTTTCATCACATTCACATTCAAAATCAGTTTCTTTCTCAAGCCATCTGGCCGAAAACCTTTTTCTGCTTAACCATTCACACTAAGCTTCCATTGGTGTTCGTTTTTGTTTGACTCACAGGTAATGAACCCAGGCTCAAGTTGATTGTGTTTGTGAGACTCGATGAACCGTGTTCTCAAGGTTAAGGATTTATGGATAGATGGATAGACGGATCTCATAGATGAACGTGGGGTCATGGGTTGTTAGATCTTTGATTGAAATTTCGATTGGAACGTGTTAAGGTTAACTATCAGGGACTCAATTATGTTGCAGGTTTAATGGGGATTTCGGCCCTCTTGGAGAAGATGGCACATATCTCAAGAGAGAATACAAAAGGTTTTCTGGTCTCAGCGTGTCTGACCGAAAACCCATAAGGGTTCTCGGTTGACTTTCGTTGACCGAGATCTCTTGTCCCTGACCGAAAACTCTTGTCTTCGATGGGACTGGACTGAAAACATATCCCTTGACCGAAAACTATATTATTTGACTGAAATCTCCTATGTGGACAGAAAACTCAATCCTGGACCGAAATCTATTTTAATATTGTTACTGTTTTTCATTTATGGTCCACCTAATATGGTTTTGTCATAATTGGCCCTCCATGTTTTATAATTTGAAAATTGTGACCTCATGCTTATAACTGTTACTCAAGTCATGTAAATATTTACTAACTTGACTAGTTTGTTGCAGTAATGATTGATCAAGCTCCTTTAAAGTTCGTTGACACTCACAATATAGCTGGACATTTGTTTGATCCCCCTCCAGCACACATGGAGTTCAAGTCCATGATCGTTGGCCTCAATACTTGCATAATTTCTCACGCCTTACGAGAAAATCCTGTCATTTGCAAGAAAATGATCACAGACTTTTGGAATATTTCTTCGATCAACCAACGAGGACCATGTGGAGTTGTGTCGATTGACTCCAAAGTGCAAAAGAAGCCTGTCGTCATCACAGAGGCCATCATACGGGAGGTTATTTTATTTGGGGATCAACCTGATTACCCAACGGAATACCCGACTGCTGCTGTCATCGAGGTTCTTACAAGAATGGGATACGAGGGATTCTATACTCCAGCGATCAAGAAGCTTTTCCACCCATACTGGAGGTTTCTGATACACACTTTCTTTATGTGTGTTTCGGGACGAAAGGGAGGTTCCGATGAGATTAGCCTCACGCAGATGTCGGCTGTGGTTGCTCTCATCATTGTTTGGAATTTCAAATATTCCAAGTTTGTTCTCGATGAGATGATAAGCAATCTGAAGGGAAAGAAGAAAGAGATGTTTCTTATGTATCCGCGGTTTCTATAGATGATCTTTGATTCACACTACACTGACCTCGTTAGATCTGTCGAGACACTGGATATGAAGTCGATGGGACTCAACACCTTTGGGTTGATGAAACAATCAAGAAAAGGGGCTAAAGTTGTCTACTAGGGTCTTCACGAACTGGTTAAATTTGGCCGATTTTTTGAAACAGATACTGTACCGATTACAGCTCAAATTGCTGAAGTGCATTTGGCGCCAGCTCAAAGTCGTGCTGCTACACTTGAGATCTCTGATGATGAAGATGAAGAGATCGAACCCCGTGAAAAGGATAGTGCTCCGACTACTGAGCAACTAAAATACTTTGAGATTTTTAGAGAATTACTACAGTCGATTGCCTTGAAGCCTCCTCAAGAAGCCACTGTGAATGCAGATGATGAAGATATCCCTGAAGAACCAGCCGCCGATCTCACTCTACATAAACAAAGGAAGAAAGATCCGAGACCTAGCGTGCTGGTCAATGAAGATGCAACAACAACACCAACAACGACAACAAGTCCACAACAACAACCACATCAGCTTGAGTCAACTGCTCCTTAGACTCATGTTGATCCCAGTCCATCCACAACCGAGCCTCAAACTCAAAATTAAATTTTTGATGACATTGCTCGTGAGTTTGATTTCTATGCAGACATTCCACATACTGATGAGGCTTATATTCCATATACTGATGCTCCCTCTTGATCATCTGACCCAATCAATCAAGGTCAGTCAAGTTCTAGTGCCTCTGAGAAGCTTGCTCAGATTTTCGCCATGCAAGAAACTTATTTGCAAAATAACGAAAAGGGGGTTGTTCTTGAAGATGCTCCCATTGATGTACAAGCTCTGCAACGTCGAGTTTTTGAACTCGAACAGGACTCAGTTATCAAAGACATCCATATTTAAGAACTTGAAGTGAGTAACACTGATAAAGACTCCAAGATTAAAGAGCTTCAGTATGGTATGAGAGAATTAACTACTATATATCTAGACCTCCAACAAAAACTTATTCAGAAGTTTGGAGATGAGTTCAAGAGCAGTGATGATGTAACTTCAAAGATACCCGACGTGAATCAAGGTGGCAGTTCCAGCGGTCGTCCAACTACCAACATTGATGAATCTGAGACGCTGGAACAATATATGTCTGCTCCTCCAATGACAAAAGTGAAATTAGATCGCATTCAGAAAAGGCTTATCGTAATGAAGAAATCCAATCAAAACGCTGAATCATCCGATCATCCGGACAGGTTCGTTGTCACCTTTCCAAAGGGATTTTCAGATAAATATGGTGATCGCTCTGGAGTCGTGTCATGGGATTTTGATGCTGAAAAGAACATGTGGTGGGTTAAACGGAAGTCCGAGGCTACTGAGTACTATAAAAAGATGAAAGATTTTGGATCTTGGACAAAGGTGGATCTCAGTGACCTAATAAATGCTCCATTACACAACCCAACTAATGATAAACGAGTTATTGATTTCTGGAACTTCCTGAGGAACCAAGTTGAATGAAAGACCATGGTCAACGTTATGTGACCTGCCACAAATAAGGCTACTCATATTCATGTGCCTAAAGCTATTCCAGATGGTACTCTGGATAACATGAGGTTCTGGATGTATGATAGTGAGACTGCCATTGTTGTTATACGTTTACAGAAGGGCAAGGGGCAGTTTAGATTCGTTGATCCAAGAGATTTGCTAAAGTTTGGGGAGAAAGATATCAAGACCCTCAGTACATTTCAGATAATAGCTGACCCGATCTTTGAAGCGGCTGCAAAAGAATATACAAGCATGGCAGCCTCCATTATCGGGACTAGGTTTTGGGCAGGTGCTTTGAAGGATGCTGACATTGATTACATGGAGCATGATTGAGAACGAAGCTACAAACCAAGGGGGAGATTTTTGGGACTAAACTAGATGGTTTATACTTAGTTGAGGTTAATATTGGGAAACATATGTAAACCGAGATCCTTATGGATCTCGGTGGGCTTTGGGTTCTTGTTGGGCTAGCTAGTTGGTTATTCTATATATAGATCTCTTGTATAGGGTTTTGTGCTGTTTAGTTTATTGGTTTTGGCCGTCTAACATTATTAGACGAGTATTGTAAGTGACATGCTTAAGCACCCGACGTTAATAAGAACGTGTGTTTTGAAGCATTCCTTATGTTCTTCGTGTTCTTGTTGATTATTCTTGAATCATCTTGTGTTGGATTTCCGCACCAACATCTAGATCCATTGATATCATATTGAAAGATCCGTCTTGGTCCTTACAAATTCGTCACTCATTCGTCTAAGTCAATTCATTACTTATTCGTTGTTCATTTGTCCTTTCATTCGTCATCCATACATCACTTCGTTCGTTAAGTTACTGTTCCTGATTCGTTATCAATAATATTCACTCATTCTTTACTAAAGTTTCACTTTAAACCCTAAAGTTTAAATTTTGTTTAAGTTTGAACTCGTGTTTACTTAAAATGGCTGGTTTTTTATGCATTGGTATCTCAGAATGTACTGATGCAACAAATGTTACATCTTGATGCGAAAATTGGATCTCATTCGAAATGTTCTCGTTTGATAAAGTTTAGTGATTTTGCTAAATGAGAACCACGTTTTCGAGCACATCTTGGTTCCGTGCATCCTGATTGTTCTCAATGTGTTGATGAAGTCTATACAGTTCCAATTATTGGTAGTGAAACTATGGGTTTCACACCAAAAGATTTTTCTCAATACTCGCAAGAGGAAAAGAAAGATTTAGAGATTGAGACTAAAGCATACTCTACTTTGACTATGACATTACCTGATAACATATTTCATCAAGTTGGAAGTATTAAGATATGTGTATCATTGTTTCAACACATCAAGATGAGAAGTATGGGAAACCCAGAAGAAAGCAAGAAAGTGATGTTGAAGTTACAATTTAGAAACTTTAATTTATTAAAAGGTGAGAGTGTTGAAGAGATGCTCACTCATTTTAATCATTTGATAGCATAAATGAATAATTTGAAGATGGAACCCACTAAATCTGACAAAATTGATACCGTAAAGAATGCTTCAAAACATCTGACAAAATAGTTGTTTTCTTTCAGAATATGATCTGAAATGTCAGAAATCTTTAAAAGAAACTCAAGACCCAACTCTTTATGGAGGTTGTATGCCTTTGAGTAGTACTGCAACTCCAATTACTGGATTCCTTACTCAAAATGCATAAGAGGGATCATCGACTTATAGTGATCCTAATGTATGCTTCATGGCATCTGGGTTTCCTGATAATTATGAGGGATCTGCTACTACCAATAGCTTCACTGCACCACCAAATGTTAACATGAAAGAAGCTAAACATAAATTTTTGTTTCTTTGTGCATTCATGACATCATATGAAATTTTAGTTGGTAGTAAGATTGCTACAAGTGAGCTAACTGATGAATACTATGACCAAATTGATCCAGATGATTTGGAACTGATGGATCTCAAATGGAATATGGCCATGATTGTTAGAAAGGTGAAGAAGTTTATGCAATGAACTGGTAAAGACCTACCATCTCTGAACAAACGAGTTGGTTTTGATAAGTTAAAAGTCAAGTGTTACAATTTTCATGAATTTGGTCACTTTTCGAAAGAATGTGATAAGCCGAAAAAGGAGTATAATGGATCTCGAAACCAAGACAGAAATACTGGGAATAAGGATAATGATTCTCCTGACAAGTGTTCTAGGGGTAATTCGTCTAAAGCTTCGGGATCACAAGCTCTTCTCTTTGCTGCTGAAGGAACTGATTGGACTCAAAGATTGCTGTGTAATGAGAATCAAGCAAATCTGGCTATCTTCGAGCTGAATGAAAGATTTCAAGATGCTAGTTGGAACGAACTGTCTTCTAACAATGAGACAGAATCAGATTCTGATGATTGGTGTCAAATGTAACCAACTTCTTTTGCATGCATGGCAAAAATTGACGAGGTTAGTTCTTTTTCTGTTAAATTATCTGCAAATGTGTCTTGTTCAGTATGTGAAACTGTTAAGCCTATGTTAAGTTCAATGAAAGAGCATAATGACTTACTGATAAAAGAAATTTCTTCAATCAAGGATACATATAGACAATCACTAGAATCACAAATGAGGTCTTGGGAGAAAATAGAAGCCTTGTCTATTAGTAACCATGATTTGAAAGCTGAATTGTCTGTCAAAATGACAATTAATGATCAACAATTTCAAGAGATTCTTAAGTATCGAACTAAGATAACCGAACTTGAAAATGAGGTACTTGATTTGAAAAGCAAATTGGGCAAGTTTCGAAACTCTCCGTTTTTGTTAAATGAAATTATCGAGGTGACTGGTATACAAAAAGATTCAAAGAAAGGAGTAGGTTTTGTTGAAGTACCACCACCATTTCATAATGATTATATTCCAATTCTGTTTGCGGGAAAGGAGGAAATTGTTATTGAACCAGTTACTATTGAAGAAAAACCAAATTTGGTTAAATTGACAATGTTAATGTTCAATATTCAACTCAAAAAACTCATATTCAAAGTAACAAAGTCTTTGTTGAAAATGTTGATAAAGTAATCATTGAGGATATGTTCGAACCTGAAGTTGTACACAAAAACCAGAACATTCCAAGTTCAAATCACATTTTATGTGAACCTCAAGAACTTAAGGAGACTGTGTATGGTTCAAATACATCAAAGTGAAAAAGGAGAAATCTGTTAAAGTTAAAGCTAAGAAATCAGAAAAAAAAGATTTCTGATGAGGAATTGATGCGTTTCGTCAATCCTGTGTCTTCAAAGCCAAATACTGGTCGAGTGTTTAAGTTGAAAGGAATCAGCAAAGTGTTCACTGAGAAAGACATTTCGCTTAATCTAATCAAGCCTGAATTGATTGAAAGCTTCTCTCAAAATGAAACTTCCAAGATACAAGATCTTGAACATAAGTTTGTGAACTCCAAAACATCAAATGCAACAGATCCCTTGATAAAAGCCAAACAATTGTTAAAATCTGTTAAGAAAGTTCAATTCGTTAAATCAAATGGAACTGACACTTTATAGAGTTTTTCAAACTGTTCAAACCTTGATTTTTACATGAAAAAGAAGTCTGTGACATTTGATGATTTGGACAAAGGTCCCATTCCTGGTGTTTTTCATTAACCTTCTGTTGCACAAGTTTATGCTAAACCACAACGTGAGCGTGCTGACATGAGAACGTGTTTTCTTTGTGGTGAACAAGGTCATGTAGTCAGAAATTATGGACTGAAAAAATCACAAAATCTTCATCCGTTTATCGAGGAACAAACAAAACCCCGTTCCTGTGATTAAATAGATTTTGAAAAGACCCATATCCTTTGATGATGAAACTCTTATAATGTTTTCTGATGTGAATCCTCGCAAAGTGATTCATGTTAATGAAAATTCAAGTAATTTAAAACCCAAATTCGTTCCTACGGAACCAATTTGCAAGAATGTGAATACGAATGTAGTTCAAGCTGCATATTTAAGATGAAAGTCGAAAAGACCCGTGACTTATTCACAAGCGGCTAAACCACATTTGGATTCACTCAACATTAAAACTTCAAGTGAAACTAAAGAGGTGCCCAAGATTGAGACCTGTGATGCCTTTTTGAACTAATCATTTTTCATCTGTGTGCAGAGTTCATCCAAGACTATTTCAGGTGAAAAATGGATAATGGATAGTGGATGCTCTCGTCATATTACCGGCAATATTAACCTCTTATCAAATGTCAAGAATATTCAAGGAGGGTATGTTGCTTTTGTGGGTAATTCGGGTGGAATGATTACTAAAGAAGGAGACATGTCAAATGGGTGTATCACATTTGAAAAGGTTAACTATTGCGACAAAGTGGATCACAATTTGTTGAGCGTGTCACAAATCTGTGATAAGAAATATACCACAATATTTAATGATTAGGAGTGCATAATACTTAAACCGGGACACGTCATTCTCGAAGATATTGTTTTTATGCGATCTCCTCGATTAAACGATATTTATGTTTTAAATATGACTTCTAAGGTAACTACTTATGTTGAAACGTGTTTTGTCTCTAAGGCAACTAAGAAAGACTCGATTCTGAGGCACAGGCGTATGGGTTATATTCATGTCAGAAAGATGAATTATCTTATGACGACTGAATTGGTTGACGGGGTTCTTTGAAAAACTTTAAACTAACCGACCACTGTGTTACATGCAAAAAGGGCCAAAAAAAGAAGTCACACCCTTTTAAGTTAATTAATACCATTGATACTCCTTTGGAACGACTTCATATGAACTTGTTTGCATCCTGTGAATCGTTCAAGTATTGCTGGTTATTAGTATTGTCTAGTTGTCACTGATGACTATTCAAGATACTCTTGGGTGTTATTTATGAGCTCGAAAGATCAAACACCAATTCTTGTTCAAAATCTAATCACGAAGATCGAATCATAGTATAAGCAGAAAGTGAGACGTATTCGAAGTGATAACGGTACGGAGTTCAAGAATACTATATTGGATTTATTTTGCATTCAGAAAGGAATTCATCGAGAATATAGTGCTCCATATGTACCTCAACAGAATGGTGTTGCAGAAAGAAAGAATCGAACACTGATTGAAGCAGCACGAACAATGCTCGCAGATTCTAAGCTTCCTGTTCAATTCTGGAACGAGGCTGTTGTAACACCCCGTAACCGCAGCGGAAACGTAAATGGGATGCGACAGACACCTCTGATATCAACCACATTGTTTATAAAGAAAACCGAATGCATTAATATACTTCAAAAATTACATTATCTCGTCTTTCATTACCGTCTAGGTGATACACACATCATACAATACGGTTCATAATTCTATCTGATATAATGTATCCTAACGACCAGCACGCAAACCTTACACACATCAAGCACTTAGCACGTAATCAATCACTTTATCTTAGTTGTACCTGAAAAGCATGTGAGAAAACGGGTCAACTACGAATAGTTGGTGAGTTTCACAATTTTAGTAAACCATGATAAATCCATATCATAATATAATATTATCTAGGGACACTGTTAACCCATAAACACCTTTAATAACCTCTGGGGACACTGTTAACCCAGAACACTTCCAATAACCTCTGGGGACACTGTTAACCCAGAACACTTCCAATAACCTCTGGGGACACTGTTAACCCAGAACACTTCCAATAACCTATGGGGACACTGTTAACCCAGAACACTGTTGCGGGACCTTACAATATTAACAACTTAGACAATTACCATTTTAATACATTACCGTACGATTCCCGTACAATAAACACTATATAAATACATTCATTTCCATACGATCAGCATGTACTTAAACATTTTGATAGAAACATGTTTTCCGCCCCGGGAAAATATTTAAAACAGTTCAATAAAAAGGGGCTCGTGAAAACTCACCTTAGCACATGCAAGCAGGTAACAACAATCAATATCAGTTAACACGTCCAATCTGTAATATGATCCCTACGATCGTTATTATGCAATTATTGTTTATATAATCTTTAACCTTATCAATCGGTACATCTGGGGACACTGTTAACCCAGTACTGTACCTGTTCCGGGGCAATGTTAACCCAGAAATACTTCTCCGGACTCAGATTGTGATGTCGTTTAGAGTTCCATGGTCATAATTTCTATTAGTCGTTTTCTCGTTTTGCGTGCCTAGCACGAATATCCGTTTTATGTTTCAAAATGAGTTTGGTCACACACGACCCGAAAATCGTTGTTGACTGATAATTTAGTTAAAGTGGTGAAATTAGTACTCGGTTTAGACGCCCCGATTGACCTCGGGACCCGTTTCCGTCTTTGGCGTACCGGAAACTGTTAAATCGGTTAAAAATACCCAAATTATCCGAATTATTTTCGGATGATTCATTTTTACTTGTTTAACTCAATTATATGAAAATAGTCCATTTTTAAGATTTTTATACACCAGTCAGCTCGCTTATGCGAACTTTACCGGTTTACGCGTTTTAACTTTAAAAGTTTGATAATTAGCACGATTAATTATCCGTTTACTCTCGGATCTTGAAATTTTGCCCAAATTACTTTTTAACAGTGGGTAATTTTATAAAAAAATTTCCAGAATTAATTCTTATATTTAAAATTTATTTATCTATTTTTAAACACCATTTAAACACTAAATATGTCGTAAATACCAAACGATCTTAGAAAAATCCCAAATTTTTCCTGGATGTCCCCTGCCATCCACATAGTCCCCTGTAATTTTTCCAGAACCAAAATCTTCTTTTACATCCCCTTTTTACCAAAACCGAGCTAGAAATCCCTAGAACTCGTTTAACCGAAAAGCCTACTTAGACTTCTCCAATAGACCTCAAATTTTGTGTGTGACTTACACATGATATGAAAAGCTTAACTGCAATTTTCCAGAATTTTTCATGATATTTAACTATTTTTCACCATTTTTAGCCAAAACCGAGCATTAAATTCACCAAATATTCATCCTTTATCCAAAAATTACCAAACATTCACAGAACTCATCATTTCATGTGTTTAACACCTCTGTAAAATTTCATGACCTAACTCTAAAGCATCAACAATCTGTCCAAATTTCCCAAAACCGAACATAATCGAATATACCTTTCGTTTTCCGCCACTACAAGCTACAAACTCATCTTTCCGCCTTATCTACCACTAAATACAGAGCCTACAAACAACATACCACAATACCAAGCAAGTTACACTCACGATCAAGCCATTTCTTTCATGGTTACGGTTATGATACTAAAAACAAAGATTTAACCGTAAAAATTCGTTTTTGATTCGTTTAACTCATTTCTTGGACCAAGATCCCTTGTATAACCCGTATACATCACTTGATCATGCAAGAATCGGTTTTCATCTTTGAAACCTCATTTTCTTGCAAACAAACTCAAGAAACGAACATAAACACGTACATAACACGATCTTTACCTTGGTTTTTCTTGCTAGGGTCTCGGGTTTTGGTTCAAGAACTTGGGAGAAAATGAATATTGATGGATTGTGTTTGTAAAAAAAGAAAATGATAAGCGTGAGGAACCCTTGAGTTCCGATCGGCATAATGGAGGGGTGGGGTGGGACCCACCTTTTCATTCTAAGCCACATATTTAGATTTCAGAAATCCGGATAATGTTTTGGATAATCTGGTTCAGTTCGTTTTTCGGTTAAACGTTTAATTCGGCTTAAAACGAGGCTAAAACGGTTGTTTTTCGGCTAAAAAATGAAATTTATATAAAACCGATTTAAAAACTTAAACCATGACATTTATTAACTTAAAACGTCATATTATTAGTTATTACGCATCTTTTTCGGCTTGATCGATCGTCTCTTGCTCGGTTTGGTATTAAAGGTTTCGTTTAACGTACCGACGTACTATTAACTCGAAATCCTTTTTCTGTGCTTTAATCCACTTACCCCGAAGCTTTAATACTTCGTAACATCACTAAATATCATCTATCTCGTCTATAATTGAACTCTCGATTCATTCGGGTTTCAATAACTATCGATCGTTTGATCGCATAATCAATACGGTGAATTATATATTCACGTACAATCAATACTATGAACCATGTATTCTCGTATAATTACCATGGTAACTCATGTTCCCGACATTACATATGACGTAACTAACGTCTACCGGTTAGGGTATACCTGGTTTCGTCGGAATCGTTACATTCTCCCCCCGTTAAGAAATTTCGTCCTCGAAATTTTACACGCCCACAATCTCCCTTCGAGAGAAAGGTGGGGGGTTTTTCCTTCAGAATTCACCCTCGCGTTACCAAGTATAATCTGGTCCTCGCTGTGAATTTCCACTTAATCTTAATTAATAACGCTTGGTATGTCCAAACTGTTTAGTTTTCCCGTCTACTATCTTTACGGAATTAATTATGATATCAAGCATGTCCTCTATGAGTACCTTTATTACTAGTGCTCTCGTTGCCTCATCGCTTAGGCACTTTTCAATCCGTATACATGGCAAAATATCATGTATAGTTACTTAGCCCCTGGAGTACTTTAGTTGATAGACTAAATGACCAACCATGGAGATAGTTCTCATGGGGTCCAATATATTAAGAAGCTATTTCTGGTTTTGCCAAACCTCATATCACCTCTCTCTAAGGCGATGCCTTAAAATGCCTTGTCACCTCTATTTAGTGATAATGGTTTCCTTTGAACGTTGACATAAATCCTTTGCCAATCCTCGCGCTACTTTCGACTTCTCTTAAACATTATAAACCCGATTGGTTGATTCTCGGATCGATTCAAGTCTTATGGCTCGATCGACGCTCATTTTCAATTTAACTAATTGGTGATAACTACTTCACCCATAGAAAGCTTCAAGCTCTCGATGCTTCCTTCCCCGCCTTCCAATAATGGAAGTAGGATGACTATTTTGATCTGAGATCATTGAAAATGGTACTCCACGACGAGATACCATTTCACCATCAGGAATTTGGGCAAGAATTCATTGTAATATATTCCCACTATCATTGGCGAATTTTCTGTCGTCGTGGCGTTCCCTAGGGTTTTCGATGTGCAGCCTTATCTCTGGTATAACTCAATATTCGCCAACACACGTAACCATATCTTTCTCCAAACTCGGCCATTAATAAAAATCCTTTCAGATATCCGTATTCTCAATAGTCAAATCCGATCCCGGATGTATGGATTATTTCGATCTATGCGCTTCGTCAATGATTAATTCACGAAGGTCATGGAAGGTCGGGATCCAAACCCGATTTTTGAAGTAGAGAATTTAGTCCACGCGCTGTTCGAAATTCTTCTCATTGCCGTAAAGTTCCTCCTTTTCCAATTGTCCCTCTTTCAACGTCTCACGTTGAGCGACTCGAATCAGATCCGAAAAGTTCGACTGGACTATCATCCCCAACGCCCTCATTCGCAATGGCTTAACCCGATCTTTCCTACTCAAGGCATCGGTTACGACGTTAGCCTTGCCGGGTGGTAACGTATGTCACAGTCATAATTTTAATTTTTTTTTTAACAACTCAACCCATCTTCGTTGCCTCATATTTAGTTCTTTCTGATCGAATATGTGATGCAAACTTTTATGATCGGTGAAAATGGTGCACTTCGTATCGTAGAGGCAATGTCTCCACATTTTAAGTGCATAGATAACCCCTCCCAGTTCTAAGTCGTGAGGAGTGTAATTTTACTCGTGTACTTTTAACTGTCGGGAAGCATAGGCTATAACCTTAATATACTGCGTCAACACGCATCCTAACCCTTTACGCGATTCGTCACAATACGCGACAAAACCATCGTCTCCATCGGGGAGACTTAAAATCGGCGCTTGGCACAATTTTAATGGTTTCTATCTTATTTGGTTCTATGTGAAATCCTTGTTGCTTTACAACATGACCAAGGGATTATGCATTCTTTATTCAAAATCACATTTCAAAAATTTCGCGTACAACTCCTCTTGCTTTAATACTTCCACAATTTTCCTTATCCGTCGTTTGTGCTCTTCTTCACGTTGCGAATATATCAAGATATCATCAATGAACTTTTATGACAAATTTGTCAAAATAAAGTTTACAAACTCGGTTCATGAGTTCCATGAATGTTGCCGGCGCATTTGTTAGCATGAAAGGCATAACTAAGAATTCATAATGGCCGTAACGAGTCCGAACGCAGTCGTTGCAACGTCCTCCACTTGGATTTTTCATTTGGTGATAACTATATCTAAGATCAATTTTCTAAAGATAAATCGCCCTTTGCAGTTGATTAAACAGATCATCTATTTCGAAGAAGTGAATACCTATTCTTGATCGTCACTTTATTCAATTCTCCCTAATCACACATATCCTAACACTTCCGTCCTTCATTTCCCAATTAAAACTGGTGCACCCCATGGTGACTAACTAGGTCGTATAAAACCTTATCCAATAATTCTTGCATTTCAGTTGGTGCAAGTCGGTAAGATGCTTTAGCAACAGGGCCAGCTTGAGACATTAAATCGATTCTGAATTCGACCTGTCGGGTTGGCGGTAATCCAGGAAGTTCTTCTAGGAAAACTTGTGGAAATTCGCGTACCATAGGGATATCTTCTATATGTTTTCTTTTAAATACTTTGGCAATCACGTTTGTTAAATACACCACGTCTTCTTATCGTAAATATTATAACATCTCAAGATGAGATTAGAGTGGTAACATAACACCGTACACTTTTTTTTTTCTGTATCTAATCGCTTCACTGCCCGAAAGAGAGCTTCTAATCATCTTCTTTTCACATTTGATTTCAGCTTCATGTTGAATTAGCCAATCCATGTTAACTGTTACGTCAAAACTTCATAACTTTAATGGTCGTAGGTCAATAAGGAAAGGTTAATCGTTCAGAATAATAGGAAAATTCCGAACAATTTAGTTAACCATTAGGGATTTACCGTTAGCGATTCTACAGTATAGGGTTCTATAGTTTCACTAATCGGTATCTTTCCAAATGATAGGAGGTTAGCAGGAACTAACTTCTATCGACGACCGTAAAAATATCACTGAAGCATATTGATTTAAAACTACAACATACTTAATACCACCTTTGGATCATGACGTGCTTTATTCGAATTACTCACATAAGTACGGCTCCTTGCTTGATCAGAGGTTGATGCTTGTCATGAGGTTCGTCTTTCAACGACACCTTGGTTCAACTTTGGGAAATTTCTCTTGAAACGTTCTGTACTGCCACATTCATAGCAAGTACAACTGTTTGGCATAATTTGATTTCTTTGGATGGATTATTATTGAAGTTGTTGGGTTCGGAGTGGTTGCACACGAATGGGTTGAGTTTGCCGGTTCACATGGCTTCAATTGGTTCTACAATTGGGGCATTACTTCCATCTTTACCACACCTGTGGCCTACTATCACTCGACATTCTTCTTCCCGCCGATAACCGTATTTTCCACATTTAGGGAAGGACCCTTCATGCGGTTCATGTTTTCACACCAGAACTAGTCTTGGTATAATTCTGGATTGTAGGGCATACCTACCTATTCACAAGTCTATTTTGCACTATACCTTTATCATTTCTCTTCTTTAGCACTCGACGTCTCACTTAACGTCCTTCCATTCCGCTTCCCATAAAGTCGAACATATCAATGCTGGCTTGTGACACAACCCTTCCAAATGTTGCATATTTTACAGGGTTGACTATACTCCTTATCGATGGAGTTAGTCCTCAATATAGCGCTCACTTCGCTTAGTTTCAGGAGTAAATAGCCATGTTACCAGACATGACAATTCCTTCAAACGATTAGCGTGCTCTAAGTGATCAGCACACAACATTTCTATCTTTCATAGCTCAGTTTCCAAACTTTGAGCTTAATTGCTCGAATAAAAGTGCTCTAGCACAAGAACTTTAAATCCTGACCATATCATCTGAGCAATAATTTTCTAACTATAATTTTGTACCATCGTGTTCCATCACGATACAACATAATCTACCAACATATCTGTAGCATATTTCACTACACAATGTTCTAGACTCTTACCAATATCCTTAACCATTTCGATCTTTTCTATCCACTCGTTAATCTATTCCTCCCTTTACCATCAGTACTATTAATAATTCCTTTAACACAACCGATAAACATATTCTTCACACCGGGTCTAATTCATTGCGACTACTATTCATGTTTAGTATATAACTAATACTTGTAGTCATAATAGCATTCGGTGGGACATTATCACTCTTAGTAATACCACTAAGAATTGAAATATTCATAATCATGTGATTGCTCGATCTATAATTCTGCGTTCACATTTGCATCAACACTAGCAGTGATCTGTGATACTACATTCGGTATCATCATCTGCTATCCTTGAGCAATCAATTGAATCATATCGATATCCATCATTGGAGTTACTCTTTTTATGTCATTCTGCCGTACTCGTCCCGTACGCAGTAATCAATACCAATCTCACCGTATAACTCGTTACCAGTTCAATCATATCAGCAGGTACACATACACACCAAATATTATCATACAAATTACACATACCAGTATCTAGTATATATATATGTCCCACAATATAATAACAAACGGACTTAACCTGACGTCGGTTAACGTTTAAATATGTTTCATAACCCTTGTCACCAACTGACATATAGATCTTTCTCAACAAAGCTCAATGTTTAATATGCTTGATTTCAATATCCTTATGCATGTCAGCATAACCGATACATGCTCACCGTGAGCACCAAACGATTACATACCGTGGAGTTATAATATCCGTGTTTATTCGTATATCCGGCATACACGGTATACCTCCTACGAACGAACAACCAACTATGCTATAATGATTCCAACACTTCTTTGTGTATAGGTAATCATTCTATTTGAGCATACATGGGTGTAAACATCTAACGGATGTAAGGATAACATAGGGAGTTGCAAGGTTCAAGGTAATTGCGCAACATGGGTTGCCTTCAAATATTATTAATTACTATTATGGGAAATTCTACACTTGCTCAGTCAATATCCTCAGGCGTTCTAGGTTCGTTGAAATCGGTAATTCTCGATCTGGAGGTGGTATGTCTCATATGTTTGAGAGTGAGAAATACATATATATACTTCTAAATATTATTTTTTTTTATCTGCTGATTAATTATCAAATTTATTATTATCATTATTTATTTATTTATTTACATTAATGGAATAAGAATGGGTTCAGGTACGGATCCGTCCGTACGTGAGGGTCGACGATTCGGGTGAACATCTGGGGTTATTAGAATATACGGTACCGGTGTTGGTAGGGTAAGGAACTTATCAATTTTGGTTGGGAGTGACGGTTACTAGATACTTCTGGTTAATGTCAAACGGGAGATCTAACTTGGTACTATCATAACTATGACCTGATAAGTCAGACTTATCATCAACCGATGCTCTAGAAATTTCGGCATCCTCGGTACTTTTTATTATTTCCTTCCCCGGTTCCTTATCCGGGTCCCATTTCTCAATACATGTACCCACAAGATATGTACATATATATATATATACACATTAGCACGTATAAATAATACTATATACTTTACACATATGTTGCCATTTTTACCTATTAATGTTCCCCGTGACTTCTCCTGAATTCCCTCGTGCAGACAAGTCTGTTATTATGTTCCGGACCATAATAACTCACTTGTCCATCCAAGTTCATCCAGACCTCGTCACAATAAATTATTAGTTGATATTCAGATCCTATAACACTTGAGCTACTGGTTATATTTTAGGTATCTTTTAAAGACATCCTAATTCTCTTATAACCAATGGCTCTGATACCAAGTTCTGTAACACCCCGTAACCGCAGCGGAAACGTAAACGGGATGCGACAGACACCTCTGATATCAACCACATTGTTTATAAAGAAAACCGAATGCAATAATATACTTAAAAAATTACATTATCTCGTCTTTCATTACCGTCTAGGTGATACACACATCATACAATACGGTTCATAATTCTATCTGATATAATATATCCTAACGACCAGCACGCAAACCTTACACACATCAAGCACTTAGCACGTAATCAATCACTTTATCTTAGTTGTACCTGAAAAGCATGTGAGAAAACGGGTCAACTACGAAGAGTTGGTGAGTTTCACAATTTTAGTAAACCATGATAAATCCATATCATAATATAATATTATCTGGGGACACTGTTAACCCATAAACACATTTAATAACCTCTGGGGACACTGTTAACCCAGAACACTTCCAATAACCTCTGGGGACACTGTTAACCCAGAACACTTCCAATAACCTCTGGGGACACTGTTAACCCAGAACACTTCCAATAACCTCTGGGGACACTGTTAACCCAGAACACTATTGCGGGACCTTACAATATTAACAACTCAGACAATTACCATTTTAATACATTACCGTACGATTCCCGTACAATAAACACTATATAAATACATTCATTTCCATACGATCAGCATGTACTTAAACATTTTGATAGAAACATGTTTTCCGCCCCGGGAAAATATTTAAAACAGTTCAATAAAAAGGGGCTCGTGAAAACTCACCTTAGCACATGCAAGCAGGTAACAACAATCAATATCAGTTAACACGTCCAATCTGTAATATGATCCCTACGATCGTTATTATGCAATTATTGTTTATATAATCTTTAACATTATCAATCGGTACATCTGGGGACACTGTTAACCCAGTACTGTACCTGTTCCGGGGCAATGTTAACCCAGAAATACTTCTCCGGACTCAGATTGTGATGTCGTTTAGAGTTCCATGGTCATAATTTCTATTAGTCGTTTTCTCGTTTTGCGTGCCTAGCACGAATATCCGTTTTATGTTTCAAAATGAGTTTGGTCACACACGACCCGAAAATCATTGTTGACTGATAATTTAGTTAAAGTGGTGAAATTAGTACTCGGTTTAGACGCCCCGATTGACCTCGGGACCCGTTTCCGTCTTTGGCGTACCGGAAACTGTTAAATCGGTTAAAAATACCCAAATTATCCGAATTATTTTCGGATGATTCATTTTTACTTGTTTAACTCAATTATATGAAAATAGTCCATTTTTAAGATTTTTATACACCAGTCAGCTCGCTTATGCGAACTTTACCGGTTTACGCGTTTTAACTTTAAAAGTTTGATAATTAGCACGATTAATTATCCGTTTACTCTCGGATCTTGAAATTTTGCCCAAATCACTTTTTAACAGTGGGTAATTTTATAAAAAAATTTCCAGAATTAATTCTTATATTTAAAATTTATTTATCTATTTTTAAACACCATTTAAACACTAAATATGTCGTAAATACCAAACGATCTTAGAAAAATCCCAAATTTTTCCTGGATGTCCCCTGCCATCCACATAGTCCCCTGTAATTTTTTCAGAACCAAAATCTTCTTTTACATCCCCTTTTTACCAAAACCGAGCTAGAAATCCCTTGAACTCGTTTAACCGAAAAGCCTACTTAGACTTCTCCAATGGACCTCAAATTTTGTGTGTGACTTATACATGATATGAAAAGCTTATCTGCAATTTTCCAGATTTTTCATGATATTTAACTATTTTTCACCATTTTTAGCCAAAACCGAGCATTAAATTCACCAAATATTCATCCTTTATCCAAAAATTACCAAACATTCACAGAACTCATCTTTTCATGTGTTTAACACCTCTGTAAAATTTCATGACCTAACTCTAAAGCATCAACAATCTGTCCAAATTTCCCAAAACCGAACATAACCGAATATACCTTTCGTTTTCCGCCACTACAAGCTACAAACTCATCTTTCCGCCTTATCTACCACTAAATACAGAGCCTACAAACAACATACCACAATACCAAGCAAGTTACACTCACGATCAAGCCATTTCTTTCATGGTTACGGTTATGATACTAAAAACAAAGATTTAACCGTAAAAATTTGTTTTTGATTCGTTTAACTCATTTCTTGGACCAAGATCCCTTGTATAACCCGTATACATCACTTGATCATGCAAGAATCGGTTTTCATCTTTGAAACCTCATTTTCTTGCAAACAAACTCAAGAAACGAACATAAACACATACATAACACGATCTTTACCTTGGTTTTTCTTGCTAGGGTCTCGGGTTTTGGTTCAAGAACTTGGAAGAAAATGAATATTGATGGATTGTGTTTGTAAAAAAAGAAAATGATAAGGGTGAGGAACCCTTGAGTTCCGATCGGCATAATGGAGGGGTGGGGTGGGACCCACCTTTTCATTCTAAGCCACATATTTAGATTTCAGAAATCCGGATAATGTTTTGGATAATCTGGTTCAGTTCGTTTTTCGGTTAAACGTTTAATTCGGCTTAAAACGAGGCTAAAACGGTTGTTTTTCGGCTAAAAAATGAAATTTATATAAAACCGATTTAAAAACTTAAACCATGACATTTATTAACTTAAAACGTCATATTATTAGTTATTACGCATCTTTTTCGGCTTGATCGATCGTCTCTTGCTCGGTTTGGTATTAAAGGTTTCGTTTAACGTACCGACGTACTATTAACTCGAAATCCTTTTTCTGTGCTTTAATCCACTTACCCCGAAGCTTTAATACTTCGTAACATCACTAAATATCATCTATCTCGTCTATAATTGAACTCTCGATTCATTCGGGTTTCAATAACTATCGATCGTTTGATCGCATAATCAATACGGTGAATTTTATATTCACGTACAATCAATACTATGAACCATGTATTCTCGTATAATTACCATGGTAACTCATGTTCCCGACATTACATATGACGTAACTAACGTCTACCGGTTAGGGTATACCTGGTTTCGTCGGAATCGTTACAGCTGTGAATACTGCTTGCTACACGCTTAATCGTGTTTTGACTGTGAAGAATCTACAAAACACGAGCATGAGCTTCTGAACAAGAGAAAACCTAATTTAAAGTATTTGGAACCATTTGGATGTCCTTGTACTATGTTGAAGAAAGATGCGGAAAATTCAAGGAAAAAGCGATTGAAGGTTATTTCTAGGGATATGAGTCTCCTAAGAAACGTATATTTAATTTTACTTCGGGTTGTGTAGAAGAGTGGTACAATGTCGATTGTCAACGATACACCACACCTCCCGCTGGAAAATGACCTGATTGGATGTTCGACTATGAGAGTTTATTTAACTCATTTACTCAAATAGTTGATCAGCCTGATGAAGACTTGGTACGTGCTTATTTAGGAGATAAGTTCCTACCTCCAAGATCTTCTGGTACTAATTATGATGGTTCTCCACAAGATGATCTTCCTGATACATCTGATGTGATCTCTATCTCGTCGGATGATGGTCATTTTGTTGATTTCTCCTTAGCTCCATTTCCTGAAACACATGAGATTGGTGAATCGTATCAATGATGATTAGGAGAGTCTAACTAATTTAACTGAAAATGTTGTTGTGTCTAAGAATCCTACTATTCGGATTCATACTTATCATCCCAGGACAACATCATTGGTGATCTTGATGTCGGTGTGCAAACACGTAATCAGATTTCTACTTCAACTGATGCTAACATATTGTGAGCGTATGCCGATATGCACTACTTTGTATCTCATATGGAACCAACGAACGTTTGTATGGCGCTTGAAGATCCATCTTGGGTAGAAGCGATGCAAGAAGAGTTGTAACAATTTCATCGACTAGGTGTATGGGATCTCATTGACAAGCCCGTTAGAGTTAAGAAACCAATTTCAACAAAATGGGTATTTAAGTGAAAGAAAGATAATCGTGGGGTTATTGTAAGAAACAAAGCACGATTGGTTGTTCAAGGCTTCCATCAGCAAAAAGGGATAGATTACACGGAAGTATATGCTCCTGTTGCATGATTGGAAGCTATACGAATATTTTTGGCCTAAGCAGCTTTCAAAAACATTAAGGTTTATCAAATGGATGTCAAGAGTGTATTTCTAAATAGGGAACTTCATGAAGAAGTATTTGTGTCGCAGATTCCTGGTTTTGAAGATACAGATTATCCTAACCGTGTTTACCGATTAAACAAGGCCCTTTATGGTCTACACCAAGCCCCGAGAGCTTGGTACTGCACACTTGCTGACCGTCTTACCGATAATGGCTTCAAACGAGGAACTGTGGACTGTACTCTCTTTTACAAGAACGTTGGTGATGATCTGCTCCTTGTACAAGTATATGTCGTTGACATCATATTTGGTTCAACAAACGACAAGCTTTGTAAGGAAATTGAGAAGTCGATGCAGACAAAAATTGAAATGAGCTCTATGGGGGAGATGAATTTTTTCTTAGGGTTGCAGGTTCATCAGTCTGATAAGGGAATCTTTATTCATCAGACCAAATACGTGAACGATGTCTTGAGCCGATTCAAGATAACTGCCGGAAAAATCTCTCCGACGCCTCTTTCCGTGGGTCACAATTTGTCACCGGACGAATTGGAAGATACCGTTGATCCAACCCTTTACCAAGCAATGATTGGTTCATTAATGTATTTAACTGCTTCTCATCCCATATAATGTTTGTTGTTTGTTTGTGTGCCAGGTATCAATCAATTCCCCGAGTGACTCATCTGGCGGCGATTAGATGTATACTTCACTATCTGAGGGGTAATCATGACACCGGGTTATGGTATCCCAAGGATGATAGCTTTGAATTCACTGTGTTTTCCGATTCTAATTATGGAGGATGCAAGATCAATTTCAAATCGACTACAGCGAGTTGTCAATTTCTAGGAAGCCGGCTTGATTCCTGGTAATGCAAGAAGCAGACAACGATCTCCATTTCAACCAGAGAAGCAGAGTATGTGGCAGCCTCTAGTTACCGTTCGCAGGTTCTTTGGATCCAACAACACTTGCAGGATTACGGTTTGAAATTTCTTACCACTGCCATTTTTATTGATAACTCTGCTGCTATTAGTATCACAAAAAACCCCGTGCACCACTCAAAGACAAAGCATATAGAAATTCGATATCATTTTATACGTGGTTGTTTTAAAAAGAAATTGATTGATATTGAGAAGGTGCACACGGATTTTTAGAAAGCCGATCTATTTACAAAAGCATTTGACAAAATGCGTTTTAACTTTTGCTTGATTTGAACGGATTGAAGACTCTTGATGATATCCTTAAGAAAGGATAATTATCTTTACTTTTATTTTGTTTATTTTCTTTTACTTATTTTTATGTTTTGGGTTTTGAAGATGAAAATGAAAAATACAAAAATATTGTGATTTTATTCTTTATAGAAAAATCCAAATACATAAAGAAATGCCAAATTGAAAGGGGTGTTAGTCTCTTCCAAAATTCTCGGTAATGATGGCAGAAATGTAATAGCCTATCATACTCAAGCCTTATGTTTGTCTGATCACCAAAGACAAAAAGTCTGAATAAAAGGCATCCGGGTTTTGGAAATTGTGAGTCTTTATGCGACTTAATCATCTGGGTATTCATAAGCATGAATATTTCAAAAGCTTTTAGAGCAAACCCAAAGTCATTAAGCTTTATCACCGCTGTACATTGTACGAATTGTATTACTGACATGATCAAATCCGCCGTTAGTCATACATTGTTCCTCCTTTGTGTGCGTCTCAATACCAATAAGAAACGGACCCCAGGGGACACAATGTATGTAATCATACATATGAACTCGTGCATACTCACTCACAGTAAAGGAAGCTTGGTGCATCACTCAAAAATATCTATAAAAATTCTAATTTTGATTGGCAACATAATGGTTTAAGTCAAGCTGGGGTGATACGGTAAAGCTCAAATTAAGCTTGAACCGAGATTAGAGGCTGATAGTTTCTGATATTCTGTGCTTTAATTGAATATTAAGTCATATCACAAAATTACTTGAAGGTTTGTTATAAGATTTAAGTGGACAACAATATCAATGATCGACTTAAAACCAGTCATAATAACACTGAAATATAAAACTGCGATGAAAGGGCAACTTGGTCAATATGGTTCTCTGCTTAAACTCACAATAATATGCACCGCTTTCGTAAAATAGTTTTTACAATTGTTTTGTTTTACTTTTCTTTCAAATTAAAAAAAATATTCAAAATCCAAAACTATTTGATTTCTATTTTGATTTTCTATTTTTTTTTCGTATTTCGGGTTTAAGGGTAAATATTTGGAAAGAAAATAAAAATACCAAAAAAATTTTATTTATTTTATTTATTATTTAATTATCTTATTTAATTCATTTAAATTATTTGTTTTAAGTTATGTGTTTTTGAAAGTTAAAACACATTTAGTTATTGCATCTTACTCCGATTGGTAAGATTCGTAAGGTAAAGTTCATCGGGACACGGGTTTCGATGCATTATTTAACTCTTTTAATTTTAAAATGAAAATGATTTTAATATTAAGTTATTGTCCATTCGCTATCAATCTGGATAACGAATGAGGGTCATTTGGATAACGAATTAGTCCGATTCGTCATCATTAATTAGCTTCCACTACAATGATAACGAATGAAGCACGGATTTACATTTAATCGTTATGATCTGTAACGTATCACTCATTCGTTAATGAAGTATACGAATGAAGTAACGAATTAACCATTCGTTAATATTTAACTTAATGAATGAGCTCATTCGTTATCTTGAAAATCGTGCAATGTGTGTCGTATATAATGAACAGGGAAGTAACGAAGCGTCTCATTCATACTCATCGATATTCGTTCTCCCCTAACAAACCTCTGGCCAATTTTTCCAGAAATTTTGAACTTCTTTAAATCAAGTTTTGATCATCGCTTTAGATTCATTAGGTAACCACAATCAAAACGCAATAAAAAACGTCAAAAACCATGGACATTTCAAGGGTTAATTAGATGATTATAGCTTCGGCGGATAACTTATGAACATAACTTTAATTAAACCCAGTTTGTACCTAAATGGTTGTAATGAATCAGCTATCGAGGGTATTACGAGCCGATTCAAGCTCAATATTGGAGAATACATCGTCTAACATGGTCTAATTGAATCTGATAGTGCATGTGGACTGTCAGTGTTTATACTTAATTTTGACTTTGACTCTTCATAGTCAAAGTTGATAATTATAGGAGACCATTCGTTACAGTTAACGAATGGACACCCATTCGTGTTCAAAATCCATTCGTTACAATTAACGAATGAACACCAATTCGTTTTCAAAATCCATTCGTTAAGTTTAAAACAACGAATCAATTCATTATTCTATTTTGATAACGAATGAACCCATATTCGTGATGTTTAATTCGTTATCCATTCGTGATTGATTCGTTTTCATACATTCGATTTAATTATTTACGACGAATTAAGTCTTTCGTTATAGTGAAAAACCTTATTCGTTATAACGAATGAGCCAAGAAAATCACGAATTACACTTTTAATTATTTTCAAAAATTAAAATTTATAAATAATTTAAATGTTTAATGTTCGTTTTTACTAATAATCGGGTTTATGTATTTTTATATATGGCAGATGAAAATATCCAAGATGCTCCATTAGCTGATCAGCAACAGGTTCAGCAACAACAAGAACCTGAGATCCCGATGTTGCCTTTTGACAAAAAGCATAACATTTGTGCCTTTGTTCAAGAGAATTTTGTTGACGAGGACATGTTTCTAAATATTATCGCGTTTATCCGACGACTCGGATAAGTTATGTTGTTACTACTGATACAACGGTCTACTTCAGCGTTATTTGACCATTTTGGAATTCGGCTTGTTATGTTGAGTCTGAAAACCATATCATCGCTAAAGTCAACGTCAAACCGGTTGTTATTACACATGGGTTTATTAGACGGGTGTTGAGGTTTGTGGACAACATGGATGACCCGTGTGAATTCGATAGATCATTGATACGTGGGTTATTTCGACGAGTATTCTATGCGGGAAACCTTGAACGTTCCCAGTACAACAAGGCTTACTTGTCCGCCCTATACAAGTATCTACTACATGTGCTTATACATTGCCTTAGGGTACGCAAGGGGGAATATGAAGAATGCCGGATCATGTTGCAATCGGTATTCGTAGCTCTGACTTTAAACAAACCGTTCAACTTCTCTAAGTTGATCTAAAGGAAAACTGCTTGGTCAAGAACCGACACAATAAATTCCTGATGTATCCACGATTCGTGTAGCTGATCGTTCATGATTTAATTCATGATTTAGAGATTGATAGGATGTTGAAAGACGACGTGTTGAAGCTGGAGCATATGAATGCAAATACGATGAAAAGGATGAAGTCTTATAGGCAGGATACTCCTAGGACCTAACGTTTGATTGGTCACTTGTCGAATCCGGCATATGAATATCCTTGTAATGATTGTTGGATCCATGACGATTGGGATTCCAAATGAGAAGAGTGACCAGGTGGGAACGCTGGTGGAGATGAAGAAGATGATGGTGGTGATGGTGGCAATGGAGGTGATTCACGACGTGCTGACGTTGCAGCAGCAAGTTCTCATGCTGCTCAACGAAAGTGTAAGGGCAAGGCCTTAGCGACATATCACCCGCCCAAACGTCGTCAGACTCATGGATCTGGTGTGGAGATTGGTCCACGTGTGTCGTGGTCGTCCGCTCCTCAAAGTCCGGCGGTTCTGTTTACTAGTAGCACCCCGGAACTCACTTTGAGGACCACGCTCACTTCCGATCTGAGGCTTGGCTTGATTCCACAACCAGTTCTATCCTCTATGCCAAGGGCCTCTGCTGCTACATCGGTGGTTCCTCCGACACCGACTATGATGCCTACACATCCTTTGAACATCTCGTTTATGAGAATTAGCCGTCCTCAGGGTCCAGTGCAACCCTTACCTCCGACATTTCATACTATGACCCCAACACATCAGATGGACATGATCTTGAGTTTGATTCACCTATACGAGAATCAAATGGCTGCGTGAGATTGTCACGGCTCAGGGGGTGAAGATAAAGGAGCAGGAAGATCTCATCCATCAGTTGACATGCAAAGACGATGCTCTGAAGAAACTGAAGAACGATGACGACGATTCTGATGCTCCTGGTACTAGAGGAAGTGAGCCGAAACAAGCTCACGGCTAATCCTCGGGAGCTGGTACCAGTGGTGGTGAAGGTGGAGCCAATGATTGAAAGATAGTGATCTATCAAGACTCGACAAACTTTCAGCCTATCGAGTCGATCTAAGCCAACACCATTCTGTGTATGGATTTCAAGAAGGGGGTAGTGATGAGCACAGCCAATGTGGACGAAATCGTGGAAGGTCAGTTTGTCGATCAAGCCCTAACACGCGAACATATTTCATTATTATTAGGGCTGAACGATGAAGAACTGGACGCGTTGGAGGCTGAGGAGCATGTTGAGGTGTTGAATGATGAGGAAGTGTTATTGGATGCGAGTATTCCATATGGGAATACATCGTTTATATATGAAGACGAGGAGATAAAGATGGAGGATGTGATAGCAGAGGAATACCCCGATCTATATCAACGTTCAAATGTTAATCAGGGTGTTCCTACATTTACTGAAGAATACGTTAAAGTTGCTTAAGACCATATGGAGAAGATAACAAAGAATAAAGCCAAGATGCCTGAACGGGATTCTGATTCGTTTGAGGCTGGTATTTTGGGATGGTTTGAGTATCGGACCAAACGTGCTCGTAAGATTATCGAGGATTACCGGTACGTTGATCGAGAACAACAACTGGATGCTGCTGCACGGGCTAAAGCAAATCAGAAGACTACTTTCAAAGCCGTGTCAAAAGTGAAAGGGGATATTGTGTCTTGGTTATACGATTCTGAGTTGAAAGTTTGCATTATCAAGTTGGAGAACGGTGTTCAGTATTACCAATACATTACTGAAGTTCTCTCACTGCCGAGGTGGGACATTCGTATCCTCGCCAACCGGCCATTCATAAATCGCGGTGGAGATCGATTAACAGAATGGTTTCATCAACATCTACCCTTCAAGGTAAACCGTGGATTTAAGTTCTTTAAGCCACAAGTCCCAACCCGTAAGCGCATTGATGAGATTGATCCTCGTAAGGGTTGGAGGAAACGTGTACTTAAAGTTAAACCGCCGAAAACGATGAAGAGTGTACCGGTGAAGACTTTTCCACAGAGTCTTCACCTATCATTCAATCGATGGTATTACGATAATCGTACCGGCGAGGAAGTCATTTTATTGGGTAAAGGATTGAAGACCAGCTTTATAAGAGTTATCGACCCGATTGGCTCGTTAATTTATCTGAAACCGACAATAACGTGCTTTTTGAGAGCCAGATTATGATCAAGCGTCAAGAAGATTACGATCGAGCTATGCAATTCCAGCGCGTCGTACATGTGTGTCACGCGTTCGGGATTCATAGTTGTCGATATTGGAAGACCAAGCGTTCAAGTAATTAAAGACAAAGAGATCAAGACGAGGGGATGTTTGTTAGTGCACGGTTTTGTCGTCTCGAATCTTTGTAACTTATCGTTTCTAATTTATTATTATTATAATGTTAAGGGATATTTATGGAGATACAATCCCGTTCGTTATGCATGGCTCATACGTTAAAGTAGTTTAACGAATGAGCTCATTCTTTATCTTGTACAGTCTAATCGTTAAGGATGTTTAACGAATGGACCTTAGTTCGTTATGTATGTATTCCATTCGTCATGGAATGTTGACGAATGGGGGGTAAAGCGAGTGAGTCATTCGCTATACCTTATGTTATATCTTTTGTAATTTTAAAGAATGGAGACCATTTGTTACGGGATGTGTAACGAATGGGATCCATCATCTATATAATGCCTGTTGTGCGTTGATAATTTAAGTATTATTAAGCTATATACCGAAACTCTGTCCAAGTACTCCCTTACAGATACTTCGTTATTATTATTATTATTATTATTATTATTATTATTATTATTATTATTATTATCAATTATCTAATCTAACAGCGTATCATATAACTAGATCTAAAACTTTTCTACATACTTGAAATATATCCTCTCGTCATGTCATCTAAGGAAACTCGTCGGAAACCTATTCCGGCGGGGGTTCAGGCTAGATTAACCAAGTTTTTTGTTTCTAATCTCCCTGACTGATGTAGTGGGGCGGATTTGGCGTTGGTTCTTAGAGGGGCGGGTATTATTTTTGACATCTACATTGCTCGGAAGCGAGATAAGGAGGGTAAGAGGTTTGGTTTCGTTACGATGTTGGACGTCAAAAACAGGGCGGAGATGGTCAAGGAGTTATCGTCTTTACGTTTGGCTGATTATAGACTGAAGTTCAATGTTGCTAGATTCGTCCTTGAAGACGAAGAGATCAGGCAGCCTACAAGTGCTTCGTATAAGGAAGGTCCTGGTCATATGGGCTCTAATCAGAATTTTGGTGATTATGTCTTCAAAAAGGATTCGTTCGTTAATGGTATGTCGTTCAAAGATGCGTTTTCAAGGGTTGCTAAAGGCAAGACTATTGAGGCTGACGATAACGTTGAGGCTTTTAAAGACTTGCATGGGAGGGCTGTGATTGTTCGGTTGAGAACGTTGAAGGATCTACAGAACATTCGTACCATTCTAAGGGTCATGAAGCTGCAAGAGGGGAGGGTGAGATTCTTGGGGGGGCCTCTTGTTGCTTGTAGAGTTCATTTCTAAGGAGCATGCTCTCATGGCTAGAGATGAATTCAAAGGGTGTACGCAGCTTTTTGAGTTTGCAGAAATTTGGGAAGGTCAACAAACGGTTTTTGAACGAATCGCTTGGTTGAAAGTTTTCGGGGTTCCGTTATCACTAACGGATAATAAGGTTATTGATGACGTGGGGAGGTTGTTCGGTAAAGTGGTGAAAGGTGCTAGAGTGGAACGTGCCGGTCTAGATAATTCCTTTCAGTTCCTCGGGGTTTTAGTTAATCATGGAGCTCGGGTGCAAGAGGAGGTGTTCCTACGCTGGAAGGGAAAAAATTTTAAGGTGTGGGTTTCGGAGGACATAAATGATTGGCTGGAAGACTTTATTTTTGACCCAGTTGACAGGTTTGATGATTGCTTTATGGAGGAGGAGGGTGTTTTGTCACCGGAGAAGGGGTTGCCGGTGGTCCAGATGGATTTTCCGGTCAATGGAGTTAATGAGAAGGAGAGTGAAAAGGAAACGGGTGGTGACATTAATGTGATTGATTGCACTTCCAATTTTGGTGGAGAGTTTCTTTGTCCAGATAAGGAAAGTATTTCTATTGGGGGGAAGGTTATTAAGGAGGTGGGACCAGCTAATTATTTGAAAAGAAAAAAGACTAAATAACATTTAGTTTTGGACCAGACCGGTTCAGGTGGGTACCCAAGTAGTAATTAACGGCCCATTAAAGATCCCAGGATGGAGGATGAAGATCCTTTTGAATTGGATCCAATTATATTGGGACTAGACTCAAATGTTGTTAAAACTAGAGGACCACCTCATATCCATATATCTAATCCATTCCAGGTTCTTATGGGGGAAGTTGATGGCGTTCAATCTAAGGCAGACACAGAAGGTTTCGAGGTACTGGCCTCGAATTCGGATGAAGTGGAGATTGGTAGTGGTTCGGTGGAAGTTAAGGAGGGACCACCGGTGATAGATGTCGATCAGGAAGTTGGTTTTAGGAAAGAGCTGGGGGATAAATTGGGAGTGCAGCTGGAAGGTTATGAGAAGTTAATTCGGAGTTCGATTAAAGGCACAAGGGTACAAGCAGGTTTGTCATGAATTGTATGTCCTTTAATATTAGAGGTATAAGGTTTGGGGGTAAGGCGAAAGGTATAAGGGATTTGGTTCGGGTTAATGGTACTGATTTTTTGGCCATTCAAGAGACTTTGTTAGCAGATAGAGATGGGTTTGATTTTGACAAAGTATGGTGTTCTGGGGATTACGGTTTGGATTGGGTGGGGGCGACTGGTAAATCAGGGGGCTTGGTGAATATGTGGAATATAAGAAAATTTAAGAAGGAGTTTTCGATAGAGGATAGGAACTTTCTGTTGACATCGGGTTCCTTAATTGAGGATGGGTCAGTTATCAATTACGTGAATGTTTATGCGCCTAAGAAGGCTAGAGAAAAGAGGTGTCTTTGGGATAGTTTACGGGGGTTGATTCAAAGTTATAAAGGGATGTGGGTTTTTCTTGGTGATTTCAACTCCGTTAGGTGGAAGGAAAATCGCAAAAATTCAAACTTTAATAGGGGAATGGCGCTTGATTTTAATTTGTTTATTGATGAGGCTAATCTGCAGGAGTTTCCGATGAGAGGAAACAAGTTCACTTTTATGGCAGGTACTGGGTTCGAGGGTAAGCTGAGTAAGATTGATCGCATGCTTGTTTGTCAAGAGTTTTTTAACAGGTGGTCTGGAGTTGTGTTGAGAGCTCTGCCTCGGGTTTTATCATATCATAGCCCTTTGATTCTGACGGTGGCGGACTCTAACTTCGGGTTTAAACCTTTTAAATGGTTTAACTCGTGGTTGGATAGGGATGGGTGTGAACATGTGGTTTTAAAGTCTTTGGATAATTGGAAGGGGACAAGGTCGACTGATTTAGTGATTTTAAAAAAGTTAGCTGCGGTCCGAAATGGGTTAAGAACGTGGTGGAAAGAGGTGTCTTTTAAAGAAGATATTGAGTTGGAGACGGTTAAAGAAGAGATTAACAGGTTAGATAGGTTGATGGAGAACCGGGATTTAGAAGAGGATGAACTGTGGGTGTACGAGGAAAGTAAAAAAGAATTAGAAAAATTGGTGCGACATAAAAATTGTGATTTGCATCAAAAGTCGAGGATGAATTGGGCGCGATCGGGGGATGAGAATTCCAGTTATTTTCATCGGTGTATAAAGGGTAGAAGGGCGGCGAATGCTATCCCGGGGATTATGGTTGATGGGGTCTGGGTCTTTAAGCCTTCTCTTGTTAAAAGGGAGGTCCTTAGGTTTTTTAGAGATCATTTTAAGGAAACTTGTTTTCATAGACCAGTTTTATTGTGTAATAATTTGAAACAGGTCCCGGAAGGAAGGATTGACGATTTGATAGCTCCTTTTACAAAAGATGAAGTTACGGCGGCGGTTTTTGACTGTGGTGCGGATAAAACGCCGGGTCCTGATGGCTTTAATTTCAGGTTTATTGTTCATTTTTGGGAGAGCCTGGAGAATGATTTAATGAAGATGTTCGAGGAGTTTTTTCATTCTGGGAAGATTAGTAAAAAGTGTAGCTCGTCGTTTATTACGTTGATTGGAAAAAAAACGCCGGTTGGTTTGAAGGATTACAGACCCATTAACTTGATTGGGGTTATTAGTAAGAGTATCTCCAAAGTGATCGCTGTCAGATTTCAGAAAGTGATTGGGGAGGTGATTTCGAATTCACAGTCTGCTTTTCTGAAGGACCGATATATTTTGGATGGGCCTTTAGTATTGAATGAGGTTATTGGTTGAATCAAGAAACAGAGGAAGCAAGTTTTTATTTTGAAGATTGACTTCGAGAAGGCTTACGATAACGTTAGTGGGAGTTTCTTTTATCTATTTTATCCCAAATGGGTTTTCCTCCCAAATGGTGTATGTGGGTAAAAGGTATTATTAGCTCAGATCGGTCTTCAGTTTTGGTGAATGGGTCTCCAACGTATGAGTTCCAATGTCAAAAGGGGCTTAGACAAGGAGATCCTCTCTCTCCGTTCCTATTTCTCATTGTTATGGAAGCTTTGGCATGCATGGTGGATAAAGCTAGCGAGTTGGGTGTCTTGGAAGGTTTGAAGCTTCCTAATGATGGTCCGGTTCTTACCCATATGTTATATGCGGATGATGCTTTGATATTGTGTAAGTGGAATGATAGAAACATTAATGTTACTAACCGGTTGCTTCGGATTTTTTACCTGTGTTCTGGTCTTCAAATAAGTATTCATAAGTCGGTTCTTTTCGGTTTGGGGGTGAGGGATTCGGAGGTGAGCTCCATGGCGAGCTTGTTGGGGTGTAAGGTTGGGAATTTGCCTTTTGTTTATTTAGGCATTAAGGTGGGTGCTAACATGAATCGGGTTTGTAATTGGGACCCGGTTTTGGATACTATTCGAATTTGTTTGAGCTCTTGGAAGTCAAAGTTGTTGTCTATGGGGGGGACGACTTACTTTATTAAAATCGGTGTTAGCTAGTCTCCCGGTGTACTATTTTTTGATATTCAAGCCTCTGGTTAAGGTGGTTGATGAAATTGAAAAAATGATGAGGAGATTTCTTTGGTGTGGTTGTAAGGAGGGGATAGGGATGCACTGGGTGGCTTGGGAGATTGTCACTAAGCCGAAAAAGGAGGGAGGGCTGGGGGTTACTAGATTATCGGTTGTAAATACGACTTTGTTAGCTAAATGGGCGTATAGATTTAAAACTGATATTAAAGGGCTGTGGAGGAATTCCATTATTAGCATTCATGGGGGTAGGAATAGGTGGTTATTCTTGCCTTTGAAACGCAATATACCGGGCTGCTGGAAGAATCTGGTCCGGCACTTGGAAGGGGTGGTCAAAGATGGGGTTAGCCTCATGTCTTGCTTCAGGGGCATTATTGGTAATGGGGAGTCTTTGAGGTTTTGGAAAGTCGCTTGGATAGGGACCGGTGTTTTGCAGGACCATTGGCCAGCCCTGTATGGTTCGAATACAAATAAATTTGGGTCTGTTTGAGACCGGTTTAAGGTGGAGGGTGATAAAGTTTCGATTGGGTCATGGAGACTAATTCTGTGTCCGCGATTTATGAAGCCCAGGATGCGAGATTTTTGCTGTCACAGGTGCGTTTTTCTGAGGCTAAAGATAAGTGGGTCTGGGCCCCGGATAAACAAGGGCTGTTTTCTGTGGCGACGGTGAAATGTTGGCTGCGTAATGATGGTTCGAGTCAGCACGGGGCAGTCACGATCTGGGAGACCTGGATCCCAATTAAAGTTAATCTATTTGTATGGAGATTGGGTATTGATCGTCTTCCGACCCATTTGGCGCTGAGTAGAAGACATATTAGCTTATCGTGCACTTTGTGTCCATTGTGTGAGGCTGTGGATGAATCGGCGAAGCATTTATTCTTGGAATGTGGTTTTGTTTTCGGAGTTTGGAGTAGCATTTGGTCGTGGTGCAGGATTTCCAGGTATGAATTTCTATCTATCGCAGATTTATTCCAGTTGAAGGATATCGCTTTTAGTTCCAAGTGGGAGAAGAAGGTGGTTAGATGCATTTTTATGGTGACGTGTTGGGCTATTTGGACGGAGCGCAAAAAGAAAATTTTTAATGGGGCAAAGCCGAGAGTGATAGATATTGTGGGTTTGGTGAAGGCTTTGACCTTTTTTTGGTTTAATCATAGAACTAGATGTAAAAAAGCGAATTGGAATGTTTGGGTGAAATATCCCTTGTATTGTTTGTAAGGTGTTTTTGGCGGTCCTCAGTTTGAGGCCTTGCCTTTGTTGTTAATGAAGTTTTAGTTTAAAAAAAAATCATATAACTAGATCTACGTTCTAATCAATACAATATGAATCTGTGATTGATTGGATCTTGGTGTTCTACAATATTTGTAATAAGTTTATAATCAAACAATGAATTATTAAATTAGTTAAATAATGATTTACGAACCATTATCGTATAATAATTAGTGCCTATGTTTATATATATATATATATATTTAATATGTGTGTACTTCAAATTTCGTTGAATAATACAATATTTATAATCTTATAAATTGTAAAACACTTTGGGGTTACATGAGTATTCAGTTGGAAGAGGGAGTCTGCTTGTAGTTTTTATTCCATAGTTTGCAAATAACTCTGTTTGAGGTTACATGATTATTCATAAACCTAACAATTTTGTTATGTGTATTAATGTTGTCAAGGGATTATACATTGACATAAATTATCATAGACTTATGACATTACTATTAAACCAATTTTGTTACACGTACCAATGTTGTCAAGGGATGATCAAATATATTTTGGATAATTATGATATCTTGAGTAAAACGTGATATTTGAGTTTATTATGGTTGTCAATGATTGGCTTGTGAATGTTGTTTTGAGCTTTTAAATACAATATGAAGATATTAAGTAATTGATGCATGTTTTGTGGGTTTGAATATTGAATTTATAATCTAATTTGAAGGGGTAATATGTGTTATGATTGAATCAAATGTATCACTTTTTGTGTATAAATGATGTATATAAAAATATACATATTTTAAGCATCAAATAATCTCCAAAATATAATCTTTTATTATATTATCTAGTTCAAATAGCTACTTATTATGTTAATTTCTCTGCTAAGGTTTCTTCCAGCCTCAACGAAGAAACGAGTGGATACAAAAAAACGAAGAAAATCAAAGAAATTATTTTTAATCAGCTTAACACAGCCCCATGTTGCAAGCAGCACACCCCCATGGTCACCTTTCCTAGGCAAGACAATAATCTGATGAAAAAGACAAAATCTGATGAAGTAAACACGGGGATGCGCCTCAAGAAACACACCCCCATGGTCACCTTTCAAGAAAAGACAAAAAATACAAGAATATGACACTTTAAACATAGGGCTTTGTCTCACCTAGCATGCCCCCATGATGAGTCAACATGTATGATCTGACAGAACATTAAATGCACCTTGACATATGGACAGGGGTGGTCACTAAGCACGGGGGCGTGTCAGTCTCTCCAGAAAGCCTATAAATATAGTGCATGTCTCATTGTTTCAAGAGTGCTTGGAGAGGTTTAGGATGGATTTCTCACTTAAAAACACCCACTTTACACTTGAATTGAAGATCTATTAGAGAGTTTGAAGACTTGGAGGCATCTATGACGATGATGATGATGATCATCATCATCATCATCATCATCATTATCATCATCCATCACCATTGAAGAAGAAAGATCATTAATATTGGTTGGATTGTTCTAGTTTAATCATGTGTTTGTTATCTTCATCTTCTTTGATGTTCATTTTCATGCTCAACATGAGCACAACCTCCATTTACCATCTAAATCTATGAAGAATCTTAACTTTATTTGATGATCATATTGAATGTATGATTTAGTTTTTGTGAAGCGTAACATCCTGCTTTTAATAATAATAAATAAAAAAAATTTCGTTTACTTAAAAGTGTTAATACTTAATTAAGTTAAATAAAATAATAGAGTGTGAGTTTGTTCAATAAAAGATGGACTAAAGGATGGTGATGGGCCTTAGGTCCATGGGCTTAAGGGTATATAAATCCCTTAAATCTCCCTAAAACCCTCATTTCCATCTTCTAGCCTCCCTATACACTCAAAACACACACACAAACACCTCTATCCTTTACGGATAAGATTTTAATCCGAACCAAGAAGGGTTTGTGATAGATCTTCCTCATACAAACAATAAAAACGTCCTTAGTCACGTGTTAAAGCTAAACCGTAGCTAGAAGTGAGCTAAAAAGGTACGTTTTAGATTAAAGGTCACATTTTTAAGGGCAGATTTCCCTAAGATTTGAAACTAAGGAAAATCGAGTATTTTTATGCAAGAAAAATATGAACTTGGACGTAACCGAGGTGTTTTAGAATGAAACGGGACAAACCGGTAACGTTTGAACCGGGTTATTGAAAGAATACGATGTCGTTATATACCAAGGCTCGTTTCTTATGAATGATGGGCAAAACAAAGGCCAGAAAGTGATAAGAATGGAAACCATATATGAATTGAGTCCTTAAGAAACCTGATTCGGTAATGTAATCGAATCGAGTTGTAAAGTAATCGAATCGAGTTGATAAGTAATCGAATCGAGTTGATAAAGTAATTGAATCGAGTTGATAGAGTAATTGAATTGAATGGCAAATTAATCGAATTGAATGTTCATTCGATTAGAATCTCCGTTCGATTAGAATCTCCGTTCAATTAGAATCTCCATTCAATTAGACTAGTTAGAACTTTAAAATTTTCTAATGAGTTTTTACTAAAGGACTGTTAATGAAAATAAAAATTTTCCAAACTGACCTGGCAGCTCGAGCCCAGCTAGGGGCTCTGCCCGTTGGACCTTTCTAGGGTCTAATACCCCTAGACGGCGCTGCCAGGGGCGCTGCCCCGGATCCTTGTAGCTAGGGGTTACACTAACAGAGAAATATGACATAGTTAGATGTAGTTAATTGATACTTATAATTATTACAAAGTGAGTCATGCACAACTAATGAGGGGTATTACAGTAAACTCAAAAAGGAATATGACACATGTGAGTTTCTAGCCCCATTTCCTTGTTATGTCTTCGGGGCTGCGTGAGTACTCTATGTGATAGTTAATACACATACTTTAAGTGGTAAGTGTATGCCTTATGAATGTTATGTGTATGCGAAAGGACAAGTGTAAAGATGAATTTATATAAATGTTTGCATGTATGGTTGTACGAGTATGCAGGGAACAAACCCTAATAATATATGCGAATGTAGGGAACAGACCCTAATAATATCTGGGAATATAGGGAACCGAACCTAATAATATCTGCGAATGTAGGGAACAAACCCTAATAATATATGCGAACATAGGGAACATACCCTAATAATATCTGCAAAGGTTATAGGGCGAAATGCTCTTTAAAACATATAAATAATTATGTAAGAATGAAAGTATGTATGTATGTAAGTATGAAAGAAAGGTAACATGCTAAGTATGTAATATGTATCTTCGGATATGTATATATGTAAGTATGTGATCGTATTGTATGTGCTGGATTAACTAGAATTCACTCAGCGTAGCTGACTTTTAGTATGCACGCAGGTGAATAAGCTAAGGAAGCTCGCTAGAATGAAGGCACATGGCATTGGACTGAAGAGGCTGGCATATTTATGAAAAATGTTGTGATGTTTAATTATGACCTTTTATATTATGTTTAAAGACGAAAGTTTTATTGTTATGAAAAGTGATGTGTGCGTGCGGCGTGGTAAAATAGTAAAGGATGAGAATTTTAGCTTTCGCACAAGATCGTGTTATAAATTTATGAAAGTGATTTCTACTAAGACTAAACACACAAAATAGGCAAGTGTACCTATTGTATATGTAGAATAGCATTGGTAAGAACTAAGTATTGATCCGTGGACACAAATGTTTCTTATAATTAATCTTCGTTTTAGTTCAATCGGAGAGTTTTAATCATTTTGGGGTTGATTTTTAAACTTTTTATAAAATAGAAACACTTATATATATAATATGTAGGTGAGAAGTTGATGCATATAGAATTATACATCTTTTCAGCATCAAATAGTCTCTAAAAACTGCAACTTCTATCAAATAAACTAGCTAAGGAGGCTACTTATCACACTAAAATGCAATTTCAGGTAAAGCCAAGCCTTAAACGAAGAAACAAGTGAAAAGACGAAGAAAAATGAAAGAAAACCCAAGAAATACCTCAACCACGCCCCCATGCTCCTTAAACCACGCCCCATGCTTTTGAACACAAGAAAAGACAAAAATCTACAAGAAAAGACAAATACTGAAGACCAAAAGCACGGGGCCGTGCCCTACAACCACGGGGCCATGGTCATCTTCATGTAAGACAAAATGGAATTAAGCACATGTTGTTAAAAATCATGGGGCCGTGCCTCAAAAGCACGCCCCCGTGGTGAGTCATAATATACGATATGACAACATGCAACTGGGACACCTGGACACGGGGCTGTGCCTCTTAAGGCACATGGCCATGCCCCTCTCTCCCGACAACCTTTAAATAGAGGCTTAAGTTGCACTCATTTGGTGTACTTGAATAAGATCTCTAAACAGGGTTCTCTTATAAAAACACCCACATTGCACTCATATTGAAGATCTTGTGAGGAGTTTGAAGGCTTGGAGGTTACCATCATTATCCATCATCATTAACATCACCATAATCCATCATCCTTAAGAATGGTGATTCATCCACATTTGGTTAGATTGTTCTAGTTTAATCATGTGTTTGTTATCATCATCTCTTTTTATTATCATAATAATGCTCATTATGAGCTAAACTCGATTTACCATCTATAATCTATGAAGAAGCTTTGTTTTACTAGATGATTACGTGAAACATGTGGTTTAGTTTGGTATACTACATGGTTATTTTGCAATTTTCTATTAATGAAGAAATGTTTTATCACTTTAATACAATACATCAAAGTTGATGATTCTAATCATTCATGCTAACTCATGTTCTTGGAAACTAGAATGGTAAACAGAATACTTTGATACCTTATTCAAGATAAAACATGGATCCTTATGTTGTACTTAGAAATGATGAGATATAAGCTATGGTCTATTTTTCTAGTTTTGATAACTCTGAAATAGGATTGTTAACACGATTGCTTAGGTTATCATGCTAGTTAAAGAAATCACATGTTAATGGAATGTGTAATTATAATCTAATTAAATCAACCAAGGGTAGGTTGTGTGAGTTAACTACAACCACTCAAAGTTGTTAGGATTGGTATTTGAGAAATCGAAGTCAATCCTAATCGTTCTACTATACCAAACTGCTTGTCTACTTAAATTGACATTCTCGTGGTAGTATGACATTAGGAAACGACGGACTTTAAAATGCGCATGCTACTTTCTTATATGTCATAGAATATGTTGACTTAGAAATGAGGGACTATTCTATCATATATTCTTAGGACAAGTTTATCATATGGTTATTTAATAATCATTAAGGAATAATGGAGTGGATTCTTGATATTAGATGGTAAACCTTCATATAAATGAATTACTCACTTAGAATTTCTCTTCTTGTCACCTATATATTATATATAAGTATTTCTATTTTATAAAAAGTTTAAAAATCAGTCTAAAAAATGATTAAACCCTCTGATTAAAGTAAGACAAAGATTCATCATTAGAAACATTAGTGTCCAATACTTGATTCTTACCAATACTATCCAACATATACGATATGTACACTTGCCTATTTTGTGTGTTTTTAGTTTTAGCATAAATCACTTTTATAAATTTAAAACACGATCTTGTGCAAAGTTTAAATCTCCAACTCATTAATATTTTAACGCTCCGCACGCACACATCAAACTTTTGGCGTCGTTGCCGGGGACACGGTACGTTTCTAAGACTGATCCAAGTTTTAATTTAATCATTGTTTGTAATTGTATAAATTTTTATTTTATTTTACTTATTACTATATTAGAATTTATTATTTTAAGGCTAGCCTAACCTTTTACTTTAGCTTAATTAACTTATACGGTAGTCTAGTTTTAGAATAGCTTAGACTAACTTTTAGCTTAACTTTAGCCTAACCTTTAATTTAATTTACATAGTTTAAATTTTGATTTAACCCCATGTATGTCCTCTATATTCGGACCTGAGCTTGTTTCTCCGATTTCTGAACCGGAACGACTCTTTCGTCGACGAACGCGTAAACAGACTGCAGAAACCACCGAAACAATCAAAGACGAGTCAGTAGACGCCACGACATAAGGAGGAAATCAAACCGAAGAAATGATTGAAGCACAAAACAATGAACCAAACATGAGCCAGTATGCCAAGCCAACTCTCGAAGGCTACAGCACTGGAGTGGCTCCACCCGACATCACTGAACATTTCGAAATCAAATCAAGCACCATTCATATGGTGGATAATTCAGTTCAATTTCATGGTCTCCTTGGCGAAGACCCTCTTTCTCATATATCTCGATTCTTACGAATATGCGGAACCTTTAAAATTCAAAACTGTTCAGAAGATCAGATCAAACTCCAACTCTTCTCTTTCTCTCTAAGAAGTCAAGCCTTAGAATGGATAGAATCCCTTTCTTATGGATCCATTACCAACTGGGACCAGATGGTTGAACAGTTTCTCCTCAAATACTTTATGTCTGATAAAACTGACAAATACCAAGCCAACATTACCGGATTCCAGACCGACGATGATGAATTGTTACACGCAGCATGGGGAGAGATACAAAAGTCTTCTAAGAAGGTGCCCACATCATGGACTGAGCGTATGGTTACAAGTATAATTTTTTTATGCACAATCCAATCAAAACAAACAGGCCATCGACCAAGTCGCCGGTGGAGATCTGGGATCCAAATCACCTAACGAAGCATTTTAATTCATGTAGAAGGAAACAAAGAAGAGTTTCTCTTATAACCCACCAAGATTTACACCAACACATAAAGGATTGCACCACATTGATTCCAACACTCTTGTCACCGCACAGCTTGAAGCCTTTCTAAAAAATTCGAACAACTTCAAGCCGAACTATCGAAAACCATGATCACACGTGACACCTGTGGGGGAACTCATAAGTCGAGTGACTGCAAAAAAGTCGTTATGGCCATGGAAGAAGTCGATTTCATCGCCCGTCAAAACAAAGCTTTCAGCAAAAACTACAATCTAGGATGAGGAAAACCACCCGAATTTCAATTGGAATGACAGGGGTAACACTCAAACCCTACCCGGATTCGAAAGAGACCGATGAATCAATCCTTCCAGCCTAAACCACAATTCTAAGACCAAAGTTCCAGTAGCCATCAAAATTCGAGCTACTCAAAAATCAAATAAATGCTGATCCAAATCATGACCAAAACAAACGAAGCAGAAAAGAAGGCCTACTCAAGAGCTGTTCATATTAGCGGAGTATTGTTGAAGCATGAAGCTGACCTAAAAAGTTGTAACACCCCGTAACCGCAGCGGAAACGTACACGGGATGCAACAGACACATCTGATATCAACAGCATTGCTTATAAAGAAAATATCACTACATTAATTTATAACATATTACATTGTTGCGAGTTTCATTACTGTCTAGGTGTTACACACATATTTTACCGATAAGACATTAATAAATTCATTACAAAACAAAGAGCAGCAAGCTTCCAACAGGTAGCACAGATAGTTAAGCAAACATCAATCAATCCAACTTGGGCATACCTAGAAAACATGTAAAGAAAACGGGTCAACTACGAATAGTTGGTGAGTTTCACTAATTTAAATAAACACTGACAAATCATTTTAATAATCCTTTATTAACAATATAATCATGCTGGGAACTTTGTTACCCCAGAACATTTCCAATAACTTTCTGGGAACTATGTTACCCCAGAACAATAAATACCCCTGGGAACTATGTTACCCCAGAACAATAATAACCCCTGGGAACTATGTTACCCCAGAATAATAATAACCCCTGGGAACTATGTTACCCCAGAACAACAATAACCCCTGGGAACTATGTTACCCCAGAACAATAATACCCCTGGGAACTATGTTACCCCAGAATAATAATAACCCCTGGGAACTATGTTACCCCAGAACAATAAATACCCCTGGGAACTATGTTACCCCAGAACAACAATAACCCCTGGGAACTATGTTACCCCAGAACAATAATACCCCTGGGAACTATGTTACCCCAGAATAATAATAACCCCTGGGAACTATGTTACCCCAGAACAATAAATACCCCTGGGAACTATGTTACCCCAGAACAATAATAACCCCTGGGAGCTATGTTACCCCAGAATAATAATAACCCCTGGGAACTATGTTACCCCAGAACAACAATAACCCCTGGGAACTATGTTACCCCAGAACAATAATAACCCCTGGGAACTATGTTACCCCAGAACAATAACACATTATAAACATTCTATATATTCTATGCATCAGCCCATATATATATAAATGTACAAGTATTTCCATACGATCGGTATGTACTTAAATACTTTAAATAAGACATGTTTTCCGCCCCGGGAAAATATAATTAAAACATTTCATTAAAAGGGGCTCGTGAAAACTCACCTTGTTGTGAGTTGGTGAGTAATATAAGGAACAGCTACGTGCCTGGATCTGTAATATAATATCTAGTCGTTACTATATAATTCCCATAACTTAAATACATATCAATCGGTACATCTGGGAACATTGTTAACCCAGTACTGTACTCGATTCGGGGACAATGTTAACCCCGTGACACTTCTAAGGACTCAGATTGACATTGCTTAGAGTTTGACAGTCAATTTAGTTAAGGTGATGAAATTATAGCTCGGTTTGACACCCCGTTTGGCCGTGGGGCCCATTTCCGGTATTTCGGTGCCGAAAACGGTAAAATCGGGTAAAATTACCCAAATCATCCGAATTATTTTCGGATGATTTATTTTTACTTAATTTACTTAGATTTATGAAATAGTCTATTTTTAGAGTTTTCATGTACCAGTCAGCTCGCTTATGCGAACTTTGCCGGTTTACACGTTTTAAGCTTTAAAAACTTGTTTTTATATTCTTTTTAGCACAAATAATTACCCGATTAGTCTCGGGTCTTGAAATTTTGCACAAAACTTAATTTGACAGTAAGGAATTTTTGTAAAAATTTTCCAGATTTATTTTCTTATATTTACATTTATTTATCTATTTTTAAATCACATTAAAATACTAAATATATCAAAAATACCAAAACACTTTAGAAAAATCCCAAATTTTTCTGGGATGATCTTTATCATCCTCATAACTTTCTGGAATTTTCCCAGATTTATTTTCCTACATTTACATTTATTTATCTATTTTTAGATCTTATTAAAACACTAAATATATCAAAAATACCAAAACACTTTAGAAAAATCCCAAATTTTTCTGGGATGATCTTTATCATCCTCATAACTTTCTGGAATTTTCCCAGATTTATTTTCCTACATTTACATTTATTTATCTATTTTTAGATCTTATTAAAACACTAAATATATCAAAAATACCAAAACACTTTAGAAAAATCCCAAATTTTTCTGGGATGATCTTTATCATCCTCATAACTTTCTGGAATTTTCCCAGATTTATTTTCCTACATTTACATTTATTTATCTATTTTTTAAATCTTGTTAAAACACTAAATATATCAAAAATACCAAAACACTTTAGAAAAATCCCAAATTTTTCTGGGATGATCTTTATCATCCTCATAACTCCCTGGAATTTTTCCAGAATTTAAAACTTATTTTTCAAGCCATTTTCACCCAAAACCGAGCTAGAAAGCCCTAGAACTCGTTTCACCGAAAAGCCTACTTAGACTTTTCCAACTGAGCTCAAATTTTGTGGGTGACTTTTATATGTTATAAAAAGCTTATCTTAAATTTTCCGGAATTTTTCATCATGTTTTGCTATTTTTCACTATTTTTGGCCAAAACCGAGCATTAAATTCACCAAATATTCATCTTTTATCCAAAAATTACCAAAAATTCACAGATCTCATATTTTCATGTGTAGATCATCTCTGTGAAATTTCGTGACCCGAATCTAAGCACACGTAAATCTGTCCATTTTTTCATAATACACGAAAACCGAACTATTTTGTGTTTTCTAGCTTTAGATCGCAAGGATCTCGGTTTCTAGCCTTTGCTAGCCGCTAGATACAACACTTACAAGCACAATATCACTATACCAAGCAAGTTACACCAATAATCAAACCATTTCTTTCAAAGTGTCGGTTTTTAAGTAAAAACAAAGGTTTTAACCGTAGAAATCCATTCCCGACTCTTTTTACTCATTTCTTGGACCAAGATCCCTTGTATAACATGTATACATCTCTTGATCATGCAAGAGTCGGTTCCATCTCGGTTTTTCACCCATCTTTCACTTGGAAACTCATTTTAACAAGATTTTAACCGTAAAATTTTATTCTAAACACTTTTAACTCATTACTTGGATCAAGATCCTTTGTATAACTTGTATACATCCCTTGATCATACGAGAACCGGTTCCATCTCGGGTTTTTACCCATATTTCACTTGGAACCTCTTGTTCTTGCAAAACAACTCAAAGTAAAGAAACCAACACCAAAGATCATGTATTATAACATGTTTATACCTTGTGTTCTTGATTAGAAGAGGTGGATTTGATGAACACTTGAAAGTATGAAAGGATTTGAAAGAGTTTTGGGAGAGTTTTGTTGTTGAATTGTGTTAAAAAAAAAAAAAATGAATTGAATGATAATAATAATAAGGGCCGATCGGTCCATAGGGTGGATGGGGGTGGGCCCCACACATCAATTCTAAGCCACATATTCGGATTACGCAATCCGGATAATGTTGTGGATAATCTGGCTCAGTTCGTTTCTCGTTTAAACTCGTAATTCGGCTTGAAACGAAATTAAAATGGTCGTTTTTCGGGTCAAAATAAAATTTACATAAAACCGACTTAAAAACTTTAAAAACTTAAACCATGACATTAAAACATCATATTATTAATAATTACGCATCTTTTTCGGCTTGATTGATCGTCTCTTGCTTGATTTGGTGTTAAAGGTTTCGTTTAGCGTACCGACGTACCATTAAATCGAAATCCTTTTTCTGTGCTATAATTCACCTATCCCGAAGCATTCATACCTCGTAAACATCACTAAACATTATATACCTCGTCTATAATGTAATTCCCGATTCATTCGGGTTTCAATAATCGTTCATTGGTTAATTGTAATTCCAATACGATTCCCTATATAATTGAGTATGATTCATACTGTGAACCATATATATTCGTATCAATGTGCTATAACTCATATAATCAATATTAAATAACACGTAAATAGTATATTCCGGCTACGGTGTACCTGGATTTGTCGGAATCGTTACATTCTCCCCCCGTTATAAAAATTTCGTCCTCGAAATTTTATGCGTCAACTACTTCCTTTTGAGGAAATTGGTGCGGGTATTTCTTCCGAAATTCATCCTTTCGTTCCCAAGTAAACTCTGGGCCTCGTTGCGAATTCCATCTAACTTTGACCAACGAGATCTTTAAGCTGCTTGATCTTACCGTCCACTATTTCGATGGGCTCCTCTACGAAGTTGAGCCTATCACTTATTTGAACACCCTCTAAGGGTAACACCGATGTCTCATCCGCCAGACATCTTTTCAAATTCGACACATGAAACACGTTATGAACTGCACTTAGTTCCTCAGGCAGTTCTAGTCGGTAAGCTACCGGACCGATCTTTGCAGTAATAATGAATGGTCCAATATATCTAGGGGCCAACTTCCCCGCCTTTCCAAACCTGACCACTCCTTTCCAGGGTGATACTTTCAAGTATACCTTTTCACCCTTCTCAAATGACAACGGTTTTCGACGGGTATCAGCATAACTCTTCTGCCGATCCCGCGCGGCTTTCAGGTTGTTCTTAATTTCAAGAATCTTGCTGGTCGTCTCCTGGACCAGATCCGATCTAATGATCTGCGGGTCTCCCACTTCAGACCAGCAAAGTGGTGATCGGCACTTCCGCCCATACAATGCTTCATAAGGTGCTGCCTTTATACTGCTATGGTAACTGTTATTATAGGAAAATTCAACGAGTGGGAGATGTTGATCCCAATTTCCCTTAAAGTCCAGTACGCAGGCACGAAGCAGGTCCTCCAAAGTTTGAATGGTCCTCTCAGACTGACCATCGGTCTGAGGGTGGTAAGCTGTGCTTAGGTCAATACGTGTTCCCAACGCTTCTTGGACAGCTTGCCAAAGTTTGGAGGTGAAATGGCTATCCCTATCGGAGATGATCGAGATGGGGATGCCATGACGAGACACTATTTCATTTATATAAATTTGCGCAAGTCTCTCAGTGTTATAATTATTCCTAATTGGAATAAAATGTGCCGATTTGGTTAATCGATCCACGATTACCCAAATCGCATCATGACCTCGGGGTGTCTTGGGGAGATGTGTCACAAAATCCATTGTGATCTGCTCCCACTTCCATTCGGGAATTTCCGGCTGTTGCAACATTCCCGAAGGTTTCTGGTGCTCCGCCTTAACTCTCGCACACAGTCGTACACTTGCCGACGTATGTGGCTATATCCTTTTTCATCCCTGGCCACCAGTAAAATTCTTTCACATCCTTGTACATTTTATCTGATCCCGGATGTATGGAATATTTCGATTTATGAGCTTCGTCCATGATCAAAATCACGAAGGTCATGGAGGGTCGGGATCCACATCCGATTTTTGAAATAAAGAATTTCGTCCACACGCTGTTCGAAATTCTTCTCATTCCCGTAAAGTCCTTCTTTAACCAATTGGCCCTCTTTCAACGCCTCGCGTTGAGCGACTCGAATTAAATCTGAAAGGTTCGACTGGACTATCATCCCCAAGGCTCGCACACGTAGTGGCTTGACTCGATCCTTTCTACTCAAGGCATCGGCTACAACGTTAGCCTTGCCGGGGTGATATCGTATGTCACAGTCATAGTCACTCAGCAACTCGACCCATCTTCGTTGCCTCATATTCAGTTCTTTCTGATCGAATATGTGTTGCAAACTTTTATGATCAGTGAATATGGTGCACTTTGTACCGTAGAGATAGTGTCTCCAAATTTTAAGTGCAAAGATGACTGCTCCCAGTTCCAAGTCATGGGTAGTGTAGTTTTTCTCATGAACTTTTAACTGTCGAGACGCATAGGCTATGACCTTTTTATTTTGCATTAACACGCATCCTAACCCTTTACGGGATGCGTCACAATATACAACAAATCCATCGTCTCCGTCGGGGAGACTTAAGATTGGCGCTTGGCACAATCTTTGCTTTAGCGTTTGAAACGCCGTTTCCTGCTCTTCACCCCATTCATATTTCCGATCCTTTTGAGTCAGGAGGGTTAAAGGTTGGGCGATGCTGGAAAAGTTCTCTATAAATCGACGATAGTATCCAGCTAAGCCTAAGAATTGGCGGATTTCTTTCGGAGATTTAGGCGCTTGCCAATTCTTAATAGCTTCAACCTTACTCGGATCAACGTGTATTCCTTGGTGGTTTATAACATGACCGAGGAATTGCACCTCTTGCAACCAGAAGTTACACTTGGAGAATTTTGCATATAACTTCTCCTGATCCAGGAGCTCTAAAACTAACTTTAAGTGTTGCTCGTGCTCCTCTTTACTCTTCGAGTATATCAAAATATCGTCAATAAATACAATGACGAACTTGTCGAGATAGGGTTTACAGACTCGGTTCATGAGATCCATGAACACTGCTGGCGCATTTGTTAGCCCAAAAGGCATAACTAAAAATTCGTAGTGGCCGTAGCGAGTCCGAAACGCGGTTTTTGGGATATCCTCCTCTTGAATTCTAACTTGGTGGTATCCCGATCTAAGATCAATTTTTGAGAAATAGCTCGCACCTTGTAGTTGGTCGAACAAATCATCGATTCGGGGAAGAGGATATCTATTTTTGATGGTTAATTTGTTCAATTCCCTGTAGTCAATGCACATTCGAAGGCTCCCGTCCTTCTTTTTCACAAATAGTACAGGTGCACCCCACGGGGAATAACTGGGACGTATAAATCCCTTATCCAACAATTCCTGCAACTGGTTGGATAGTTCTTGCATCTCGGACGGTGCAAGTCTGTAAGGGGCTTTAGCAACAGGGCCGGCTTGAGGTAATAAGTCGATTCTGAATTCGACTTGTCGGGTTGGCGGTAATCCAGGAAGTTCCTCTGGAAAAACTTGTGGAAATTCGCGTACCACGGGAATATCGTCCACCCGTTTTTCCTCAGAATCAGCGGCCGTCAGGCTCGCTAGATACGCCACACATCCCTGACGTATATATTTCAACACCTTGAGGTGGGATATAAATGGTATCATGGTGCCGGATTTTTCTCCCTGCACTAATACCTCCTCGTCATCCGACACCCGGATCTTGACGGTTTTCTTTTCACAGTTTATTTCTACCCTATTACGTGCCAACCAATCCATTCCCACTATCACGTCAAAACTACCCAATTCTACCGGTAATAAGTCAATCAGGAAGGATTGTTCGCTTAGAATAAAAGGGCAATTCCGAACAATCCGATTAACTATCATGGTTTTACCGTTAGCGACCTCTACGGTGTAGGGTTCTATGGTTTCACCAATAGGAAGGTTTGCTATCGAAAGGAATCTAACGGAGACAAAACTTCTATCGGCGCCTGTATCAAATAATACAGAAGCGTAATGATCAGAGACGAGGAAGGTACCTGTCACTACGCTGGGGTCCTGGCGCGCCTCGTTCGCTCCCATCACAAATGCCCGGCCTCGCGCCGGATTGGACGACGATGGCTGACCCGCGAGTTGTCTCCCGTTTCCTCCCTGATTCAGTTTCGGGCAGTTCCTTTTGAAGTGATCCGTGCTGCCGCATTCGTAGCAAGCACGGCTAGTGGTCACCATCTGGTTTCCTTGTGGGTTCTGCTGTCGGGCTGGTTGAGTTCTAAATGGTTGCGCCCGAATAGGTTGTGGTTGACGGTTCAGGTTGTTCAGATTTGTCTTACAATTTGGTGCGTAGTGTCCAACCCTGCCACACCGGTGGCACACCACCTCCTTGCACACGCCACTATGGTGGTAACCACATTTCCCGCATTTAGAAAACGTTCCCCTCTGCGGTTCTTGCCTTCCGCCCGAACTAGTCATGGCATAGCTCTGGGCAGCGGGCCTAGCTCGTTTGTTTTGCTGCTTCTCTCGGATCCTATTGTCATACGTACCTCGCTTTCCCCCGGCCGACTCTCCCGTTGCCTTTATCGATCCGCTCCTTAAGAAATCATACGTGACAATACCAGCCTGTGTCACTGCACCCTCATACGTCTGGTGCCCTCCCGCGTTAACTATACTCCTCACTACTGGGGTAAGTCCCCAAATATAACGTTCCACCCTCTTTGACTCTGGGGTAACCAACCACGGCACTAATCGTGACAGTTCATTAAACCGGTTGGTATATCCCAAGTGGTCCGCCCCATGCATCTCTAGGTTCCACAACTCATGTTCCAGTTTCTGCAATTCATTCTTTGGGCAGAAATGTTTCAAAACAAGATCCTTAAGCTCTGCCCAGGTCATGCGGTTTGTCGCCGCCTGACCTCGAGTCTGTACTATGGTGTTCCACCATGTCAAGGCATGGTCTGTGAACGTACAGGTGGCGTACTTAACGACACAATCCTCGGGACAGTTGCTGATATTTACCACTGATTCTATTTTCTCTAACCATTTCACTAACCCATTCGGTCCTTCCGACCCGTTAAATTCTAAAGGCTTGCATAACATAAAATCCTTGATTGAACAACCCCTGGATGGTCCAGTGCGGTTGGTCTCTACAGTAGGGATAGGGCCATTACTGTCGGTAGCGACCACCGTAGGCGGTGCGTCAGTACTCGGCATAGTGTTATCGGTAGGTGGAGGATTAGCATTATGTTCCCCGCCATTATTTATGGGCGTTTGATTGCTCGGAGGGGTTGGATTAGACGAATTATTAATGCTGGCGGCGATGCGCGATACTATATCCGGTATCGCCGCCTCCAACTGTTGAGCAATCAAACGGCTCACATCTACTTCCGATACTTTCGTTGATCGTTTCGGTGCCATTCTACACAACATCAAGGAAACACATATAATTAATACCATTCCAAATTATGAAACACAAACACATTCCATACATTACTAAACATTAGTACATATTACACAAACATCCATTTACATACTTCCCAGTCATCATTACACAACTAAGTTTTAATACAAAGGGCCTATGTTGGTATCATCCTCGACATAACCCGCAATGGGTCAGTGCTTGAATGATACCCAAAAGTATCGATAATGATATGCCCTACAAGAGACCCCCTATGGGCCAGTGGTTGTACTATAACTAAACAAGATTCACTCCGTGTTAGTATCACCACTAACTACTTACACGGAGTATCAAAAAGCGGTTCAAGATTCTACCATCCAACACGTCTACACATGGTGGTAAACCAACCCCACCAATACCGCCACCAGCACCACCAATACCGCCATCATAACCCGCATTCGGGTTTCCATCTGATCGATCAACCAGTGGGAGTATGAGCACTCCCTTTTTAACTGGTTAATAGCATACTGGTGGTCCAGTATGCTGTCCCCGAGGTACGCCCGCCTCTGTACCCCCACGACCAGGGCGGCAGAGTGCTCGTTCACCTGCTCGGTGAGAACACGTAGCCAAGCCGCCAAGTCCCGCTCCTGCCTTGGCAGACCCCACACAGGTAGGGTTGCAGGCTCGGGTTGGGGGCGGGAAGACTCGCCCCGGTGGTATGTGGATCTGGGTGGGGTAACAGTGGGCGGGACATATGGGGCACTGATCCGCGCCGTGAGGCGGGGACCGTGCCTGGGGGGAATCGGGGTGGTCTGTGGTGTGGGCGGGGTAGGAGACCTGGTAACCCTAGCAGGGGAGGGTACACTAGCACTCCTAGCTGGGGTGGTCTGTCTAGAAGTACTATGACTAGCCTCCGAAGGCTCGGAGCTGGGTGCTACACTTGGGCTTCCAGAGGCCCCGGAACTAGCCTCTTCCGGGTCCTCTTCCGTCGACACACTAGGTGTTCTTGCCATTATACCTGCACACAAGTTAACAAACATATAGTCCTTTTCGTAGTGTAATTCATAATTAAATTAACACATACTTATTTATACAACTTTACCACATAATAATATTATCATATATTTACACATATGTTGCCAATTTTACCTATTTAAGTCCCCCGTGACTTCCCCTGAATTTCCTCGTGCAGACAAGTCTGTTATTATGTTCCGGACCATAATAACCCACTTGTCCATCCAAGTTCATCCCGATCTCGTCACAATATATTATTAGTTGATATTCAGATCCTATAATACTTGAGCTACTGGTTATATTTTAGGTATCTTTTTCAGACATCCTAATTCTTTATAACCAATGGCTCTGATACCAAGTTCTGTAACACCCCGTAACCGCAGCGGAAATGTACACGGGATGCAACAGACACATCTGATATCAACAGCATTGCTTATAAAGAAAATATCACTACATTAATTTATAACATATTACATTGTTGCGAGTTTCATTACTGTCTAGGTGTTACACACATATTTTACCGATAAGACATTAATAAATTCATTACAAAACAAAGAGCAGCAAGCTTCCAACAGGTAGCACAGATAGTTAAGCAAACATCAATCAATCCAACTTGGGCATACCTAGAAAACATGTAAAGAAAACGGGTCAACTACGAATAGTTGGTGAGTTTCACTAATTTAAATAAACACTGACAAATCATTTTAATAATCCTTTATTAACAATATAATCATGCTGGGAACTTTGTTACCCCAGAACATTTCCAATAACTTTCTGGGAACTATGTTACCCCAGAACAATAAATACCCCTGGGAACTATGTTACCCCAGAACAATAATAACCACTGGGAACTATGCTACCCCAGAATAATAATAACCCCTGGGAACTATGTTACCCCAGAACAACAATAACCCCTGGGAACTATGTTACCCCAGAACAATAATACCCCTGGGAACTATGTTACCCCAGAATAATAATAACCCCTGGGAACTATGTTACCCCAGAACAATAAATACCCCTGGGAACTATGTTACCCCAGAACAACAATAACCCCTGGGAACTATGTTACCCCAGAACAATAATACCCCTGGGAACTATGTTACCCCAGAATAATAATAACCCCTGGGAACTATGTTACCCCAGAACAATAAATACCCCTGGGAACTATGTTACCCCAGAACAATAATAACCCCTGGGAGCTATGTTACCCCAGAATAATAATAACCCCTGGGAACTATGTTACCCCAGAACAACAATAACCCCTGGGAACTATGTTACCCCAGAACAATAATAACCCCTGGGAACTATGTTACCCCAGAACAATAACACATTATAAACATTCTATATATTCTATGCATCAGCCCATATATATATAAATGTACAAGTATTTCCATACGATCGGTATGTACTTAAATACTTTAAATAAGACATGTTTTCCGCCCCGGGAAAATATAATTAAAACATTTCATTAAAAGGGGCTCGTGAAAACTCACCTTGTTGTGAGTTGGTGAGTAATATAAGGAACAGCTACGTGCCTGGATCTGTAATATAATATCTAGTCGTTACTATATAATTCCCATAACTTAAATACATATCAATCGGTACATCTGGGAACATTGTTAACCCAGTACTGTACTCGATTCGGGGACAATGTTAACCCCGTGACACTTCTAAGGACTCAGATTGACATTGCTTAGAGTTTGACAGTCAATTTAGTTAAGGTGATGAAATTATAGCTCGGTTTGACACCCCGTTTGGCCGTGGGGCCCATTTCCGGTATTTCGGTGCCGAAAACGGTAAAATCGGGTAAAATTACCCAAATCATCCGAATTATTTTCGGATGATTTATTTTTACTTAATTTACTTAGATTTATGAAATAGTCTATTTTTAGAGTTTTCATGTACCAGTCAGCTCGCTTATGCGAACTTTGCCGGTTTACACGTTTTAAGCTTTAAAAACTTGTTTTTATATTCTTTTTAGCACAAATAATTACCCGATTAGTCTCGGGTCTTGAAATTTTGCACAAAACTTAATTTGACAGTAAGGAATTTTTGTAAAAATTTTCCAGATTTATTTTCTTATATTTACATTTATTTATCTATTTTTAAATCACATTAAAATACTAAATATATCAAAAATACCAAAACACTTTAGAAAAATCCCAAATTTTTCTGGGATGATCTTTATCATCCTCATAACTTTCTGGAATTTTCCCAGATTTATTTTCCTACATTTACATTTATTTATCTATTTTTAGATCTTATTAAAACACTAAATATATCAAAAATACCAAAACACTTTAGAAAAATCCCAAATTTTTCTGGGATGATCTTTATCATCCTCATAACTTTCTGGAATTTTCCCAGATTTATTTTCCTACATTTACATTTATTTATCTATTTTTAGATCTTATTAAAACACTAAATATATCAAAAATACCAAAACACTTTAGAAAAATCCCAAATTTTTCTGGGATGATCTTTATCATCCTCATAACTTTCTGGAATTTTCCCAGATTTATTTTCCTACATTTACATTTATTTATCTATTTTTTAAATCTTGTTAAAACACTAAATATATCAAAAATACCAAAACACTTTAGAAAAATCCCAAATTTTTCTGGGATGATCTTTATCATCCTCATAACTCCCTGGAATTTTTCCAGAATTTAAAACTTATTTTTCAAGCCATTTTCACCCAAAACCGAGCTAGAAAGCCCTAGAACTCGTTTCACCGAAAAGCCTACTTAGACTTTTCCAACTGAGCTCAAATTTTGTGGGTGACTTTTATATGTTATAAAAAGCTTATCTTAAATTTTCCGGAATTTTTCATCATGTTTTGCTATTTTTCACTATTTTTGGCCAAAACCGAGCATTAAATTCACCAAATATTCATCTTTTATCCAAAAATTACCAAAAATTCACAGATCTCATATTTTCATGTGTAGATCATCTCTGTGAAATTTCGTGACCCGACTCTAAGCACACGTAAATCTGTCCATTTTTTCATAATACACGAAAACCGAACTATTTTGTGTTTTCTAGCTTTAGATCGCAAGGATCTCGGTTTCTAGCCTTTGCTAGCCGCTAGATACAACACTTACAAGCACAATATCACTATACCAAGCAAGTTACACCAATAATCAAACCATTTCTTTCAAAGTGTCGGTTTTTAAGTAAAAACAAAGGTTTTAACCGTAGAAATCCATTCCCGACTCTTTTTACTCATTTCTTGGACCAAGATCCCTTGTATAACATGTATACATCTCTTGATCATGCAAGAGTCGGTTCCATCTCGGTTTTTCACCCATCTTTCACTTGGAAACTCATTTTAACAAGATTTTAACCGTAAAATTTTATTCTAAACACTTTTAACTCATTACTTGGATCAAGATCCTTTGTATAACTTGTATACATCCCTTGATCATACGAGAACCGGTTCCATCTCGGGTTTTTACCCATATTTCACTTGGAACCTCTTGTTCTTGCAAAACAACTCAAAGTAAAGAAACCAACACCAAAGATCATGTATTATAACATGTTTATACATTGTGTTCTTGATTAGAAGAGGTGGATTTGATGAACACTTGAAAGTATGAAAGGATTTGAAAGAGTTTTGGGAGAGTTTTGTTGTTGAATTGTGTTAAAAAAAAAAAAAATGAATTGAATGATAATAATAATAAGGGCCGATCGGTCCATAGGGTGGATGGGGGTGGGCCCCACACATCAATTCTAAGCCACATATTCGGATTACGCAATCCGGATAATGTTGTGGATAATCTGGCTCAGTTCGTTTCTCGTTTAAACTCGTAATTCGGCTTGAAACGAAATTAAAATGGTCGTTTTTCGGGTCAAAATAAAATTTACATAAAACCGACTTAAAAACTTTAAAAACTTAAACCATGACATTAAAACATCATATTATTAATAATTACGCATCTTTTTCGGCTTGATTGATCGTCTCTTGCTTGATTTGGTGTTAAAGGTTTCGTTTAGCGTACCGACGTACCATTAAATCGAAATCCTTTTTCTGTGCTATAATTCACCTATCCCGAAGCATTCATACCTCGTAAACATCACTAAACATTATATACCTCGTCTATAATGTAATTCCCGATTCATTCGGGTTTCAATAATCGTTCATTGGTTAATTGTAATTCCAATACGATTCCCTATATAATTGAGTATGATTCATACTGTGAACCATATATATTCGTATCAATGTGCTATAACTCATATAATCAATATTAAATAACACGTAAATAGTATATTCCGGCTACGGTGTACCTGGATTTGTCGGAATCGTTACAAAAGTCAACAAGCATCATTACAGAATCTAGAAACCCAAATCGGACAAATTGCCCGACAATTATCCGAAAGACCACCTGGCGCTCTTCCAAGCAACACAATCACCAATCTGAATGCGACAGCTAACACTGTTACACTCAGAAGTGACACAACCAATGTTGCCTCACCAACTTCAGAACCAGTTATGGAAAAGGAAGCCCCTGCTAAAACACAAGAGGTACTGATTCCAACAGGCACGGTACAACCTAAGGAACCAGTCCGAACTTATGTTCCACCTATTCCATACCCTGGACAGCTGAAGCAGGAAAGATTGGAAGCTCAGTACGGGACGTTTTTAGAACTCTTCAAACAACTACACATCAACATTCCTTTTATCGAAGCCATTTCTCAAATTCCAAAATAGCTAAGTTTCTCAAAGAAGTGCTGACAAACAAGAGGAAGCTGGAGGAGCTATCACATGTCACGCTGAGTGTAGAATACAGCTGTCCTCCAAAACAAGTTGCCGCCGAAAATGACCGATTCAGGAAGCTTTACTATTCTTGTCTCGTAGGAAAATTTTCTGTTAGCAATGCCCTGGCCGACCTAGGAGCTAGTATTAACTTAATGCCTTAAGCGGTTTTTGCAAAACTAGGGATAGTAGAACCAAAGCCCAAGCGCATGAGCATTCAGTTAACTGATCGATCCGTTAAATATCCTTGGGGCATTGTTGAAAACATGCTTGTCAAAATTGACAAATTTGTTTTCCCGGTAGATTTCGTAATTCTAGATATGGAAGAAGACAAAAGTGGACTTATTTTAGGAAGACCCTTTCTAGCCACTGCAAAGCCTATCATTGACGTTTGCACTAGCAAACTCACTCTAAGGATTAATGAAGAGGCTATCACTTTTGACATAGGAAAATCTATGCAACATCCGCAACATAAAGATGACACATTATATTGTGACGACATCATCATTTCTATCGTGAGTTGCTATGTGCGGAAATCTTCCATCAACACCGCATTAGAAACATAGATCTTAACTGATGTAAAAATTAAGCCCACCTTAGAACACGATCACCGAACATAATAAAAAATGAAAAATCAAAAACATCAATCGAAGAACCACCAGCCATAGAACTAACAGAACTCCCAAACCATCTCGAATATGCCTTTCTAGAAAAAGACTCTAAAATCCCAGTAATTATTTCATCTCTCCTTTCTAAAGAAGACAAAGACGAACTTCTTAAGGTTCTCAAAAACCATAAGAAGGCCATCGCATGGAAGATCATGGATATCAAAGGCATCAGCACTTCCTTTTGTACTCACAAAATTCTCACGGAAGAAGAATACAAACCCGTGGTCCAACATCAAGATGTGGTGAAGAAAGAAGTAATCAAATTCCTTGATGCCGAATTAATCTACCCAATCTCAAATTCACCTTGGGTTAGTCCAGTTCAAGTAGTCCCCAAGAAGGGAGGAATGACAGTTGTAATAAACGAGAAGGACGAGCTAATCTCGATGAGGACCATCACAGGCTGGCGAGTTTGCATTGACTACCGAAAACTTAATGAGTCAACAAGAAAATATCATTTTCCACTTCCTTTTATCGATCAAATGTTTGAATGTTTATCTAGAAAAATGTTCTACTGTTTTCTTGATGGATTCTCCAGATACTTTTAGATTCCCATTGCTCCTGAAGATCAGGAGAGAACCACCTTTACATGTCCGTATGGAACCTTCGCCTACCGAAGAATTCCATTTAGGCTATGTAATGCTCCGGCCACCTTCCAACGTTGCATGGTGGCAATCTTTCATGAAATGATCGAACACTCTATGGAAGTTTTCATGGACGACTTCTCAGTCTTTGAAGACTTATTTGATCATTGTCTAAAGAATCTAGATAGAACGTTAGCTAGGTGTGAAGAAATAAATTTAGTACTCAACTGGGAAAATGCCACTTTATGGTCAAAGAGGGCATTGTTCTGGATCAAAAGATATCTCAAGAAGGATTAGAAGTTGATAGGGAAAAAATAGAAACCATCTCTAAACTTCTGCCACCAACTTCATTCAAAGCCATTAGAAGTTTTCTAGGTCATGCAGGATTCTATCGTCGTTTCATAAAAGATTTCTCCAAATTTGCTAGACCTATGACTAAGATTCTGGAGAAAGACGCACCATTCATCTTCTCTGAAGAATGTGTTGAATCATTCAACACATTAAAAGACAAACTGGTCAACGCACCAATCATGACTACACCCGATTGACACCTTCCTTTCGAAATCATGTGAGATGCAAGTGACCTTGCAGTTGGAGCCGTATTCGGACAACGCAAAGAGAAACAATTTCACTCAATTTACTATGTTAGTAAAACTCCTAATGATGCACAAGAAAATTATACCACAACAGAAAAAGAGTTACTAGCAATAGTTTTTTCCTTTGAAAAATTTAGATCCTACCTACTTCTTTCCAAAAACAATAGTTTACACTGACCATGCCGCCATACGATACATCTTCAACAAGCAAGATGCCAAACCTAGACTCATCCGATGGATTCTCTTACTCCAAGAATTCGACATATAAGTCAAGGACAAGAAGAGAGTAGAAAATGTAGCCGCAGACAATATTTCACGCTTAGATTGCCCAGCTTCAGAAGAACATCAGAAAGAAATTATCAATGATAATTTCCCACATGAAGTTATCATGCATATCCAAGCAGTCATGCTAGAGGAGGATGGAAGTCCTTGGTTTGCCGATTTAGCAAACTACTTGGCTTGTAAAATCCTAATAAAATGGCTAACTCATCAACAGCGGAAGAAGTTATTTTCTGACCTTAAGTTCTATTTCTAGGAAGATCCATACCTGTTTACGATAGGTGCCGATCAAGTTGTTCGTAGGTGTGTACCAGGAAAGGAAGCCCTAGATATCCTCAAACACTGTCATGAAGGACCAACTGGTGGTCACCACAATACTGCCACCACGGTTAGGAAAGTGTTTGATGCAGGATTTTTCTGGCGCACCATATATAAGGAGACACGTGCTTTGATCCAAGCATGCGATGCTTGTCAAAGAGCCGGAAACATGTCAGCCGAAAATGAGATGGCTCAAAAGGGCATTTAGATATGTGAAGTCTCTAATGTATGGGGAATAGATTTCATGAGCCCATTTCCTAACTCATTCATAAATAAGTACATCCTTGTAGCAGTCGACTACGTGTCTAAATGGGTAGAAACAAGCTCTTCGCATGAATGATGCTCGAGCAGTTGTACATTTTCTGAAAAGGTTATTTCCACGCTTCGGTACTCCGAAAGCCCTAATTAGCGACATAGGTACTCACTTATGTAACACACTAATGGACAAAGTCTTAGCAAGATATGGAGTCTACCACCGACCGGAAACACCATATCACCCTCAGACTAGTGGGCAAGTAGAAGTCACGAATCAGGGAATTAAGAGAATCCTTGAAAGAACTATAGGAATGAATCGCAAAAATTGGGCAGAAAAATCAGATGACGCTTTGTGGGCCCTTAGGACAGCCTATAAAACCCCATAGGAACAACACCTTTCAAACTCGTTTATGAAAAAGCATGTCATCTACCCGTAGAACTAAAACACAAAGCTTATTGGGCTCTCAGGGCAGTGAATTTTGATCTAATATCCGCCAATAAAAACCGGGAAGATCAGATTCATGAGCTAGAGGAATTAAGAACACTGGCCTATGAAGACTCTTAGTCTTACACAGAAAAGACTAAACGTTTACACGACGCACATTTGAAAGGAAACAAGAAGTTTCAAATTAGCGATCAAGTACTGTTATACAACACACGTCTACGTCTTTTTCCAGGAAATCTAAAATCTCGCTGGACAGGTCCATACATAGTTGAATCAGTTTTTGATTATGGGACAGTTGAGATCTCAAATTCTAATGGCCACAAGTTCAAAGTCAATGGACATCGGTTAAAACCGTACATCGATGGCCCATTCGAAGAAGTTTCGAAGGTACTAATTCTCCACCCGAACCAATAAATACCGTCAGAAGGGTCTGACCAAGACCTTAATTAAATAAGGCTCTATAAATATGTTCTGTTGTTTTCCTAAATAATAATAATAATAATAATAATAATAATAATAATAATAATAATAATAATAAATACTTTAGTACCAAAAACACGGGGGCGTGCTCCTAGAAGCACGGTCCCATGCCACAAAGTGCGGGCCAAAATCTTCGCTGCAAAAATCTCAGTCAGACTGGTTTGTAACAGAATTGTCAGAACAAAAACACGGGGCCGTGCTTCTACAAGCACGGGGCCGTTCCTGGCAACTGGTTGGCTATAAAAGGCACCTTTTGCCAATGCATTTCTTACACCAACCCTATTACAAACACTTCCCCCCTGAGATCAAAACATGCCTACTGAGATGAGCGAAGCAATCCCCGTCCCTCGCCAACCAAGGAACGAAATCCGACACATATCCAAAACCGAGATTTTGATGAAGCTTCAAGAACTCGTCAAAGAACTCACCGAAGTGAATCTCCTTGCAGAGATGCGTCTCGTTCAACTCACTGAATCGGTGGAGAACATGAAAATGGAGCTTCGAGACATTAACGAACAACTCCAGTTTCAAGTTCTCAATTTCATATACTTTCCGCCACCAGGACCATTCAGCGGAGGAGAACCCTTCGGAGAGATCTAGGAACCTTAATTTTTTGTTTTCATGTGTAAACAAGTGCACTAGGCATATTATGCTAGGACCCTCGGGCTTAATCCGAGTAATTTTACATTTTTTAGGAAAACGGGGCTTATCCCATAATTGTTTTAGGACTTTTAATTTTAATGAAATGTGATTTTTAGGATGGTCACACTGTTAAAATAACATGTTAAACATCATTCTAAAAATTCCGACTCTCGCGTTTTGTTGAAAAATCAAATAAAATTTCAGTGACAAAAAGCATGGGGTCGTGCTTCTTGAAGCACGGGGCCGTGGTCACCCTAGAATCTTCAGCATGATACACGCTGAATCCGTACAATTCTCTGAATAAGAAACATTTACTACCCTAACGCACGGGGCCGTGCTCCAAGAATCACGGGGCCATGCTCGATATTACAGTCTCTATATAATGCATGCAAACTCACTATTCCATTCATAGCAAATGCAAAGTTTACTGAAATGAAAAGTAAGAAAATGGAATGGAGACCAGTGAGAAGGGGCAAGCATGGTAATTCTTCCTCAAACCTTGAGGAAGAAATCATGAGGCTCAAATGCATCATGAGAGAACAAGTCGAAAGTAACATCCAAACTGAGGCTCGCCTAATCGAGCTGACCAACAAAGTCGAACTATTGTGGTTTGAGAATTTCCATGTTGTGGATAGCCACAACAAGGAGGTGGATTTCAAGCTCAATTATCTTAACCGGGAGATCGCGATGCTCGATAAAAAGCTTCCCGAGCTATTAGAAGCTAAAAGAGCCCCACCACACATTCAAGATTTGTTTGGAATGGTGGTCGTTAGAAGTCAAGACTTTGTCTCGCTAGGAGTTACTATTGCTAGTGTTATGTTTCGTGTTTCGAGATTGTTGTTTACTTTTCCTTTCTAATTATGTTTAATTATGTTTTATGTTTAATGAAGATTAGGACTTTTAATTTTTATCTTAACTTTAAATCCTTAAAAAATCAGTTAAAAAATGAACAAGCTCGACAAATAAACAACAATTAAAAAGGAAACTGACTGCTACCTGCAGCACGCTATCGTGCTTCATAAAGCACGGGGCCGTGCTTTTGTCTACAGTGCAGTTACGTATTTTTCTAAAAAAAATAAGATTTTCCAAACACTTAACCGTAACACCACTTCGTTCTAACACCGAAAACCGCCGACCTTTCACCAATTTCTCAAATCTTTGCCTCAAATCTTCGATTTCCAACCAAAGGTATATTAATTTATCAAATCATGTTCAAATACATCATTTTAGGTCTAAATCAAACCCCAAATCTCACCAATTGATAAAATCGGGTGCAAACCCGGAAATTAGATGGGTTAACTGTTTAGATCTAGGATAATAAATTGTTAGATAGGTTTGCACTTGTGTTTTGTTAAGAAAAATGATTCGGTTTCGGATCTTGGATGATTTGTTATACACTTGAAACCCGAATAACTTGTCAAAACCGGTTGGAATAATAAGTTCGAGTCTTGTTTGTGGTAGATTTAGGAACAGAAACACGGGTTGTGCTTTACGAAACATGACTCGTGGTCACCCTCTGGCCAACAAAAAGTCAAAATCAGATTCTAGGTTAACTACCAAGGACCCGCAGCGTGGGGCCGTGCTTGAAAAATCACGGTACCGTGCTTACTGAAAACATAGGGCCGTGCTTTAAGAAGCACGACACCGTGGTTAACACACTGTTCAGAAATATGAAGTAAATCTTTGATAAGAAACAGACTAATCTGAGTATAATTTGCAGTTGGCTGATTACGGTGATGATCAACATACATTTCTGTTATTTCCCGAACAAACCACCAGAGATATACGAGCCCGACAACGCCTGGGCTACCTTAACAACTGTCGCCCCGAAGCACATTTTTATGCTTGCAAGGACACACTAACGCAAGTGAATCAGTGGGAGTGGTACAAACAGTTCGTGAAAGGACCATGGGCGCGTGTGTTGAATCAAAAGGGTAAGGCTGTGACAGAATTGATCAAGAAATTTCTAGCCTCGTTCTCTTTCAAGACAAGAAATTTGAGTATGTGGGACAAAGAAGTTGTGGAATTCAGGTGTGGGGGGAGAATGGTACATGACATCAATGACCCAGTTGGGTATTGATTTGGGGATATACACGAGTGATGAAACTGACAAACCCATTTGGTTCGAGTCTATGATTACATTTTCAGATGAGGATGCGGACGAGTCAGCAAAAGCAGGTGATGCCAGAAAAGAAGCATGGGAACTACTGAGTTATGGGGATGAAGCCTACTGTGCCAGCAGCTCAAAGAGCATCGCCTTACGCGACCCACTCATGAGATACATTCACCGACTGTTGAGCCACACGGTAACAGCACGCGGTCAGAGCAAGGGAGTGGTGAATCTGAGGGATTTATGGGCCTTGTATTGTATAAAGAACAAAATGGCTTGCAATATCACCTATTTGTTCTGTCATCTTTTCAAGACGAATGCAAATGAAAAGAGCCCAACTACCTCGATCTTTGATGGTGCATGGATTTATAAATTGTACGAAGACTATGATGCAGACAGAGAAGGAACCCAAATCCCAATACCTATCGCACTCAGCCTCGATTACTTCATCAGCATGCAAATGGTCCAACAGGTCAGCCGAAACTCGGAAATGTGGAGGTTCTATGATGCACTGAATCAGGTTTGGGATCTTGAAGACCCGACTGAGATGATGATTCAGGACATACCCGAGAGGAGGGGAGGATCACCTCCCCGACAGATCCACCGCCGCACATACAACCAGCAGGGAGGCCCATCTTCATCAGGGTCCGGCCCTAGCTCGTCTTACGATAGCCGATACTCATTTGAGGGCATATACTGTCACACCCCGACTTAGGGCCTAGGCGTGTGACCACAAGTTGTACCTGTTTTGTAAATATATCAGAGTTTATGGGTTAATTTTAGCGGAAGACTTTAGGTTGAATATAATATTAATTTACATTGAAAATTTACTCGGGAATTAAATACCCGAGTATTGGTTTACAAAAGATATGTTTTCATATTACAAGGATTTTATATCAAAAACGGAGCCATCTTGTACGCGCTTCTATCTTCATTAAGACTCCAATCCTTGTTAATGCAACTTATGCTTAATTACCTGCAATGGGTTGGAAAAATACGTCAGCTATATGCTGGTGAACACGTATGACACAATAAAACATTTGAATGACAATATAATACAAATGTAGTTTTCTTGACAATCTCAGCGGAAGCATTTCTACTTCCGGTATATGTACCACTGCCCTACACACACAATGGTATTCCCCGAGCCAAACGCCCCTAAACTGAGAACTGGTCATGACCGTTTAAGCTCGCGGCTTCATTGCCTTTGATTGATTGATTGAGCTTTAACAGTTATGTTTGGATCCAGACACATTCGTATTTGGTCTGAGTTAATATTATTCTCTACTTTGTATTATAATGTTTTAGAGATTTCATTATCTCATGTAGACATTGATTGACTCGTTAAGAGAAAAACCCGTTCGTCTCATTGAGTATGAATATGTTTTGACTGATTAAAAAGGTTTACGTATTCACCTGTACCGTCAGTGTTGTAAACCTTCACTGATTGATTGATCAACTGTGAATGATATTAACCTATACATAATAGGTTCGTATGAATGTTTTGAATGATGTTAAGCTATGATTGTAAGCTTAACCATGAAATCGTTTATCTTTGATTGTGAAAGAAAACACTTAGTTTTATGTGACGTTTGATATAGCATGCTTTGGCCTAATAGGTTCTATCATGTTGGTAAGTTTCTCCAGGTAAGTAAACGGGTCCCTCGGTTGATTGGGATTTATGCGAATTACTTTTCCTTAGGCAAGAAACTTACTACTAATGATATCCCCCTTCAAGTTACTACATGCCCTTCAAAATATCTCTTTTGTTTAACATTACTTCATCATGAAGTAACGTTTTATGGAAACATGATTGTGAATGAATGTTTGTAAAATACGATCAAGGTTAAAGGCCATAGCCTCGATTGATAGTCTAAGATATAATTCAAATAACTTAAACATAATTCCTACCTTAATTCGGATGTTTAGAATGATAATAAGATAAGGCAAGACTTGATCTACTCGCTTATGTGATTGCTAGCTTAATTCCAACTTCGTTTCTTGCACGTACTACGAGAAAATAGCACGTCGGCTTACTAAGGCAACCGGGCACGCCTTTCAATGTTAACTGTGTGAAAGTGGAGGTGAAATGGGATGAGGAGATCTCAATACCAGTCACCCCCTTTTATAGGCTAATTCAATTCCTTGTGGCTCGTCGCGTATCGCGACGCCGCCATTTTACACCGCCTTATGTGGTGATGACACGTGGCCTGTCATATTGTGCCACGTGTCGACACGGTTTCAACACGTGTCCGGTGACTCACCAAGCTCATCGCGCTACGCGATGGGTTGATTGTTACCCCGTCGCGTATCGCAATGGGAACAGATTTTCAGAATTTGCATTTTGGTACCTGTACTTCTTAAGTTAGTATTTTTAAGCTTAAATTAATAGGGTTAGGGATGTGGTGTTACATATACAGCCTCATTGACCAGTTCCAAGCTAACACTACCGCCTCGTTTGACAGGATAACAGGACAAATTGCTGCATCCGACGCACAACGAGCAACAGAATATGTGGAAACGAGGCTAGAGATTGACCATTTGGAACACTGCATGGACATGCAATGGGGACCGTTCGACCCGGACACGGGTAACTGACGAGCAGCGGCAATGGTAGGTCTGGTAAGGGTATGGGTTCGAGTGGTAGTATTTTCATGACATTATTATTATGCTTGTTTGAACAATTTACACTCTGTCACTTGTTTGTTTGTTTTGTTGGATACTTTTTATGGCCGTGGGTGCCAAGAAATTTTAGCAGGTACTTATTTAGTCAGTGTGGGCAGGATATGGATGATTCCATACCCAATTTTCAGTAGAATTATGCTTGGTTGTTTGTGGTTGTTTGCAATTTTATATTATACAGGTACAAAAGAGGAAAACGGACAAAAAACAAGGGACACTCTGCCGAAATTTTGTTAACCCATAGAGAAGTACCTCTCCATTTTACCCACCATACTTAATTAGAATTTTAATCTTCTTATGAATATTTTCACATTGAGGACAATGTGAGTTATCAAGGTATTATTTTTACCATTTCCAGTCTCCAAGAACATGAGTGAATCATGAATGATTATTAGTCATCAACCTTGATGTATTGAGAGTTAGAGTGATAAAAAATTTCTTCATCAAAGGATAACTGCAAAATAACCATGTACTTTACCAAAGGATAACTAAATCACATTTTTAACATAATCATCAAGTAAAACAAAGCTACTTCATAAGAATAAGATGGTAAATGGAGTTTAGCTCATAATGAGCCTGGTTATGAACATTAAAAGAGATGAAGATTACAAACACAAGATTAAACTAGAACAATCTAATCAAATGTGGATGAATCTTCCTTCTTCAATAGTGATGGATGATGATGATGATAACCTCCAAGTCTTCAAACTCTCCACAAGACCTTCAATATGTGTGCAAAATGGGTGTTTTTATAAGAGAAACCCATATAGAAGTTTTTTTTCAAGCACACCAAATGAGTGCAATATGCTCCTCTATTTATAGGCTATCTGTGCAACCAGGCACGGCCCCGTGCCTTAGGAGGCACACCCCCATGTCCATCTGTCCTCTCGCATTTAATGCTTTGCCAGATCGTACATGATGACTCACCAAGAGGTGTGCTTCATGAGGCATGACCCTGTGTTTCTAGTGTTTTGTTATATTTCTTTTGTCTTTTTGGAAAGGTGACCACAGCCCCATGCCTACTGGGGCACGTCCCTGTGCCCAGCTGTCCAGTATTTTGTCTTTTTTTGCACTGGAAAGCATGGGGGCGTGTTCCATGGAGCATGGGGGTGTGTTTCAGTGTTTTCTTGGGTTTTCTTTGATTTTTCTTTGTCTTTTCATTCGGTTTTTTGTTCGAGGCTTAGGTTTACCTGAAAATACATTTTAGCATGATAGGTAGCTACTTGAACTATATTATTTGATAGAAGTTGCAGTTTTTAGAGATTATTTAATGCTAAAAAGATGTATAATTTTATATACATCAAAAAGATTTGAATGGTTATGAATATATGCTGAAGTTTTATATTCCGCGAAAAGTTTTAATTAACTCTGATATTTAGAACTATGTTTATGAATAAATTCAACGCTAAAATAGGGCAACGGGAACGAGGCCTTACAAGAAATACATGGTTATTTTGCAATTATCATTTGATGAGATATGTTTTGTCATCACAATTTATTAATTCAAGATTGATGATTAACACTCATTCATGATTCACTCATGTTCTTGGAAACTAGAAATGGTAAAAAGAATATCTTGATATTTTATCCAAAACATATTTCCTTGTGTTGTGCTTTGAAAAGATGAGATGCAACTATGATCAATTTCTCTAGTTTTGGTAATTATGAAATAAAATTGTTAACACGATTGATTAAGTTGCCATGTTAGTTAAAGAAATTATATGTTAAAGGAGTGTGTAATTATAGTCTACTTAAATCAACCAAGTGGAGGTTGTGTGACTAAACTATAACCACCCGAAGTTGTTAGAACTGGTATTTGAGAAATCGAAATCAATCCTAATATTTAAACTTCACTAAAACTACTTGCTTTACTTAAATTGACATTTTCATGGTAGACATGAAATTATGCATTCTACTACTCTTATGTCATAGAGTAATTCACTTAGAAATGATGGGTTATTCTATCTTATATTATTAAAGCAAGTTAAGCACAATTCATCATACTGATCATCAAATAAGAGTTATGTAGATTCATGATTTAGATGGTAACATTCATATATTGATTTTCTCTTCCAAAACTCATCTACGTGTTCTCCTATTTAATTTTACTTTAATTTAAAAAGAACTAGTTAAAACCAAGGTTAAATGATAATTACTTCTGGTTAATTTAGAACAAAGGTTTATTATTAGAAATCATTAGTGTCCATGGATTGATACTTGGTTCCTACCGTCACTATTCTACATATACGATAATACACTTGCCTATATGTGTGTGGTTTAATTTTAGTAAAAATCATTTTAATTAATTTAAAACACGGTCTTGTGTGAAAACAAATCAAAAGCTTTTATATACACACAACACACACCAATAAACCATTAGAGAGGGCTAGAGATATGTTTGTTACCACAAAACAGTTATAGAGAATTAGTGTTTTTTTACCTAACATGTTAGAGCATTAATATCCCTTTTCATATCTTCAAATTTAAAATTACACACTATATTTTCTCTCTCATTCTCAACTAAATAATATTATTATATATTTTTCATTACATTTCTCTTTCATTCATTCAAAACCATTTTCAAAATATATGAAAGAATTTATAGGGTGCTACAGGAACTTTTCAAATGTACAGAAAAATCACTGCATGATCTCTCTCCTTCACTCATAACACCCTAAACCATTCATTAAAAACCATTTTCAATATATATATAAAAGAATTTATAGGGTGCTACAGGAACTTTTCAAATGTACAGAAAAATCACTACATGATCTCTCTCCTTCACTGATAACACCCTAAACCACTCTTTATATTATAAAATCATCACTCACTAAATTTGATAGACAAATTGAATTGTTAATGCTCTTACAATTATGAGTATTCATGTTTAATCAGATTGTATGACTTTAAATGTGATATTATGGCTTAAGGTTTGCATATTATGTTATGTAAAGGGATTTTGGATGTTCATAGAACAAAAGGAATGAGCTTCTTATGTATTTTATACCGAATGAATCAATGAGACATGAATTGAAGATGTCAAAACTGGTTCGAGTGAAAGTGAGTTAAGATCAAAATGAGCCAATTAATAAACCAATTTATTTTGGCTCAAAAACCAATTTGGTTCATACTTGGTTTCTTCGGAGTGGATTTGTGTGAAAAAGGAGTTCGGTCAATACGGATCAACTTAAAAAAAGAATTTGGTCATGGTCAAAATGGGCTCGAGTTGAAAAATTGCATTTTAAAGAGCCTATTTGGTTATGGTCAAAATAGTTTGAGTCAAAACATTTTTTGGCAGAGCGGTGATCGAGCATGCTGTAATCGAAATTATCATTACGATATCAAATGTTGTATACAAAGAAGTGTATAGAAAGAAGTATTTGTAATACATTTTTAAGATAATTATGTTCTTAGGTTTACCTTTAAAAATTTTTAAAGAAATTATTTGTTTCAAATAATTCATCATATTAATTTACACATTGACGAATCTTATGTAATACACGAGTTCAAAAGCTAGTATTTGAATATCTAAAATCATCTAATGAATCATTAGTGAATATCTACCGTTGGTTCATTATTGAAACATAGAAGAAAGAAAGAATGAAAGAAAGGTAAAAAATAAAATTAAAACAAAAACAAAACAAAGACATAAAAGTAAAATATAATCAAATTTTATAGTTTTAAAAAACTTGGGGGTAAAATAGTCTTATTGTGAATTGTTTTTAATGAAATATATTAAGTAGGGATACATATGATACTAGTTTGAGTAACTCGTGTTACAAGATTTATTTAGATTTTTGTTTTTAATCATTTTGCTATTTTATATTTTGTAATGATTTGTTTTATTTTTTAACGTAGTTTTGTTTTGATTTAATATGTATATATTAGTTTGTTACATTGATTATATTTTTTAGCGTTTGTACTATTTTAATTGATATGTGTAGGTTTTTCAAATTTTTAACTACTGACATAAAAGAACATGAACATGTTGTTTTTCAAACGAGCAAACATGAACACAAATATATGCCTTATGAAAAATGGGTGATTGATGTAGGTGATGATAATGATTGATGCATGAGACGGGAGGTTGACGATGGTGGGCGGTAATTAGAAGTTAACCATCGATGGAGATGATAGACCAACGACGAAGAATATGTAAAGGAGAAAAAAATTAAATTAGGGCTTGATGTTGAAAGTGTTTCACAAATAAATAAGATGTTATAACCCGTTTAAGGCCTATCCGGGTTTGGTGAGACCCATGATTTGAGAAAATTATTGTTTAATGATTAACGGGTTATTTCATAAATAAATGAGATTCTATTTATGGGCTTTCCGGGTTTGGTGAGTCCCATGACCCACGCAAATTATTGTTTGATTATGATAGAGTTTCAAAAATAAATGAGATGTTATGTTATAAACCATTTAATGACTATATGGTTTGGTGAGACCCATACCCATGAACTTGGGTCAAATGCATGAGAAGCATCAAATCACAAATCAAGCAATCCGGTGGCTTTAGAGGGAGTGTGGAGCAATCAAAGAGTGACACATGTGATAAAATAGCCTATATTTTATCAAATTAAATGGTTTTATAAGTTTAAATTATTTTTTCTAATGGAATATTCATACAAATATGAGCTGTATTCTCATGCAATTTCTTCACAATCATGAAAAAGACGCTCCTAGTGATATTATAAACTGTAAATATATTTTTTAGTGAAATGAATTATAACAAAAGATGATATGTTGTTTCATTATGAATGAAATAAAAAAAGAACATCATATATAAAATTAGCTTGAATAAAACACTTTTTTGTATTTTAGTTTTAAAAGAGATTAATCAATAGAAGTTGAATAAATATGTGAGAATAAAATAGCTGTTCATACATAATTTCTTTTTGCCTTTACCACCTTAGACATATAAATATCGTTAATTGAATTTTATCGCATTCATTTCCTACACTCAAAAGTTTATATAAATTGATTTAACAAAAAAAGGTAAATCTGATTTAATTAAAGAGATAAATATTTGATTATATTAACATATATACCCGAATATTTTTAATCTTTATAACTTAGGTAATTAGTTAATTGATTAAATAATTGATTGATATGTTTTTATTAGAAGACATAAATAGGTTTTCATTTAAAATAGAAGAATTGAGCGGAAAATTTAGGCTAGGAATTAATATTCAAGTGACATGTGTCCACGGTTATCTTTTTATTAGAATATGTATATGTATCTACTTTATAAGAAAATATATGAATTTACCCCTTAAAAATATAATGATCACATTTTACCTGTTTCAGTTTATCATTGATTGAATACTTATTTTATTTAAAAAGAAAAGAGAGAACTTTGATTTTGGTCCCCATGGTTTCTTTAAATTATCAATTTTGATCCAATAGTTTATTTTATGCTTTTATGGTACAATAGTTTCAATTAACTATCAATTTTAGTTCAATCCATAACATCATCCACTAACCATTAGTTAATATTTGTTTTTTATCTATACACTTTTTATTTTTAAAAAATATATTTTTCAAAACTGACGTTTTATGCAAGTGTATATTTATTTATTTATACTTAAATACTTTTATTTATTTATTTTTTACTTTTTATAGCTGTAATAGTATGTCGATTTAAAAAACAATGTGTTTAGTTTTATTTTGAAGTACGATTTTAATTATAGACTTTTGCTAACTTCAAATGACTTAGAAAAATCAGTGTCCATTCTTTTATTTTTCAATGGTAAAAAGAGCATATAGCTATTTTATATTTTTTCTTTCTTTTCAATTGACGGAGGGATTAGTAAAACAATTTATTTTATTTTAATTCTTGATTTGCGTTTAGTAATGGTACATAACTTTATTTAATATAGTTTTTTGTCAACTTTGATTGGAAATTGAGTAAAGCGCATTTAGTAAAACTCTTGGAATAAATAAATATACATTTGCATAAAAATGCCAGTTTTGAAAAAAAAGATAAACTATATTAAGAAAAAACTAAATTATATAAGTTAATTATGTACCATTATTAAATACAAACCAATATGTCATTCATATTTTGATGAGGTGGAAAGGTGATTAAGATGTTATATATTTGTTTTAAAGCCTATAGAGTACAAAAATTTAGTTGTTAAAAAAAATACAAACCAATAATTAAAATTCATTAACAGATATTTAAAAACCCTCCGTCAATTGAAAAGTAATAAAAACAATATAAAATAAATATATGTTCTTTTTACCATCGAGAAATAAAAGCAGAAAAGTTAATTTTCTAAATCATTTGTAGTTAGTAGATGTGTAGAATTAGAATGATATTTAAAAAACATAAATATTATGTATTTTAAAGCATAGATACTATTATACCTATAAAAAAAGTAAATATAAAAGAATTCAAATTTTTTTTTCATTCAATATCAATAGAATTTTATTATATTAAATTAAATAAATATAAATAAATATACATTTGCATAAAAGTTCTGGTTTCGGTAAAAAAAAACTTTTAAAAAATAACAAAAAGTATATATTTATATATAAACAACATTTTAATATGTTAACTCTCATGTTCCATTAAGTTACACAAACAACCACGAAAGTTTTTAATATGGCACAGAGTAAGAAACCAGATCAATATCCACCGAATTCTTATTGCGTACCAGGTGCAATTTTAAAGCAACTAATTTATAATTTAATAACTTATATAAAAATTCAATATTTACATATGTAGTTTAAGAGTAGTCTTATTACATGTTCTAGAAAAATAAACTTTACAAGTTTGCGAGAGATTTAAGTTTTCAATAGCTTTTGTAATGGATTAACGACTCACCTTAGCAAGAGAAAAGGAAAGGAACAACCACCAATACCAAACAATAATCTAAGTATCTAATCTATTACATTTTTTTACAAACTAAATTGATAGTTCACAATCTCCCTCACTAATATTTGTTTTATGTGTCTTGTTGTACTCATACAACCCCTCTCTTCTTTGAGTTATGAATCTCAACACTTCCTTTATCACACCCCAACCTAAGGCGAAAATGTCGAGACGCGAACTGATTGTTCACAACTCACAATGTACTATCATGCAATATAATATGACAATATCTATTTAATTATTTTAAATAAACAACACATCATCCAGGTATATCATGTTTGAGCAAACTACCAAAACAATCCATATTTAATTCAAACATATCAAAACAAATAAATTAACTTAAGTAGTCATTTATTACTTTTATTCTTAAAGTCTTGCTAGTTGTCTCTTCACCTAGCTTCACACCAACTGATAATCTGCATATGAGTAGAAAATAACGTAGTTTTGTCAACACATTGTTGAGTGAGAAAATCATTGTGACATTCGTCATTTTTGAAACCCAAAAACCCGACCCATTTTAAAATTTTGACATCTTTCCGATCTTTATTTATTAATAAAATGGTGAATTATTTTTTATATTTATGTTCATGATGTTGTTCATGCATTTTTTTATGTTATTTTGTTATTTATGATGTTACAAATTTCATCTTAAGTATTATATCAATTTTTTCATAAATTGAGTCAAAGACATTTAATTGGTCATAAAAGACATTCAACTAGTCAAAATCATGTTTCAAGCCTTATAACTAGCCTCTTGACTAGCCATCAAATTAACTCACTTGACCTTGTTATTAAGTATTTTGAGCCTATATAAAGCTCACTCATTCTCTACATTCCTTGCACAACTAATTTACACTCAAAATCATTCAAGCTTGTCAATTTCTCTATTAGTCTTAAGTTTGACTTTCAAAAGACAACTTCTCTAGAAGTATTATTTTCTTCTTCTTTTGTGATACAATCCCAGGTTAATGTTTATTTCTTGTCAATACGCATAACGATTGTTTCCATGATGACAACCCAAACGACATTCATGGAGACATATCATCCTTTGTAATCGGCTCGCTTATGTTCGGTTTATGAATTTTATGTTTAAAAGTCAACTTTTATTTTTACAAACTAATAATCAAGAACAAACATTTTTAACATACTACTTCATATATTTCAAATTATGTTACTCACAAACCCGACTCAATAACCGGGTTCGTGTCCGACCAAAAAAACGAACCGCTCGTTAAACTAGTTTTCTTAAATTGTTTGGTTGGAACAAACCGGACTCATCTAAATTAATTAATATTTATTATAACCCATTTATTTTCCAAGACTAAAATAAATTAACTTAACAAATCAAATAACCAAAAGCCTTTTTTAATAAACCCAAAATATATATATTAAAATCAAATGGATTATTATTAAAATAATAAAAATAATAATTGTTGTTGTTGTATCATTACTATTATTAATGTTATTATTATTATTATAATCACTACTATTATTACTAGTATTATTATTACTATTACCATTATTATTCTTTTTATATATAATATTTTTCCAATGTTAAATGAAATATTTTAATAAAATATTTTGTTTCAAACAAGTACTACGCTCATGAGGCTATTACATTATCACTATAACATTTCTATAAAAATAAAGTCATTTTATTTGGCGATTCTCTCTAAAGATTTCACAGGACACCACCAAAAGGGAATCCTTTATTTTACATAAAAATTTTCATATAGTTCGCAAGCCTTAGTACTAATTAAGGACTTTCATTTATCATACAGAAATTATAACATTGAATTATAAAAACATCACGTTTGCAACTGATTTCACGAATTAAAATGAGTGTTAAAAATCATTTTTCTTCCCCCTTCCTCAACGCCAACGTGTTTTAGTTAACAAATCATGGAACCGCCCTCACCCTAGCCTTCATACCTCAAACCCACCTACCTTCGAGAAGACAATATCGCAAGCTTTATTTTGTTTTTCTTTAACTTCTTCTTCATGCATTTTCTTATATATAATTCTATCTGGATATAATCGAAGTAATATTATGTATCTAATTTCTTCGAAGGTTGTTATGGAATTTGTATTTGAGTTTTGTTATTTATTGATTGTTGACCTATTTTCGTTCATGTTTACTCTTAAGCACGAAACACACAAGTACATGCATCATTTATAATACTTATAGTCGATTGTCGAATTGGTTTACTTTTGTTACCTTGATCTCGCGGTCTACGACCGATTTCCTATGAACGTAATCGTTTAGTGGAAGTTGAGACTATGAACATGGTTGTGTACATAGTTATCTAATAGAAACCGTATTTCTACCTTTGGCTATCCATTACCAGTTACCTCTAAACAGATTTGTTTATTTATAACCAGGACTATGACTATGGCTATCTAGTAGAAGTCACATGTTTATTTTATATTTACTTTACATGAATTTCTTTGGTTATTTGTTTGGTTGTTTTCCCGCTCAATGTTTTATCGAACCATCTTGTTATTCTTGATCTTAATGTTTCATCAATTTGATTCCAATGTTTAACTTTGTTATTCTCAATCTCGAAGTTTCAACTGTTCACTTTTTTATTCATAATCTCAATGTTGCATTTATTCATGTTGATACTTTAGTTTATATGAAATTTTCACTTGGTTAGTGTGTCATTATTGACCCCAAAAACTTAATCTATTTTGATATTTTGATAACAAAAGTGTCGTTCTTTCTTGAAATCAACGCTGTATCGATTTACTTGGTTATATGTTGTTAGTTCAAGTCACCCATCTATTCTTGACCCACAATATTCCATTTATGTATTGCAATGCTGATGACTTTAATATTTCATTCATTATGTTTATCATTTTGTGTTACTCTAGAGATTCGCTTATTTCATTTTAACTTCAATAGTTTCGTCTATTTTGTTTTAAACCTCAATAACATCGTTTCAACCTTAATAACACTATTTATTTCGTTTTAAACCCCAATAACATCGCTTATTCTAATAAACATCAATAGTTTAATTTTTACCTAATATTTTCGTGTAATCCTTGACCCCAGGGGTTTGCTTATATATTTTTTTGTTAGTTTTGATCCTTATAGTTCATTGTTCTTGATATTCAAGTTTTCATATAAGAATTTATTTACTTATCTTAAAACCCACACATTGGGACGAATTATGTAGACCATCCGACGATAAAGGTAATTATGGGTCGACACGTAATTATCGAAGTCATCGTATGGAAAACATAATAAGTACAGTTGTGTGGAATAACTCGGAACTTGGCATGATTTTGGGAAACGGGACAAACGCAGTATGATAAGAGCATGGTGGATACGCCGATGGTACATCCTATATATAAGTGCCCTTGCCATACATCCCATTTGTGGCGTTTTTTAGTCATTCAAAGATCAGTGTTATTAATTTGTTTATTTATTGATTTTATTTTTCACACATATATAAAATTTATTAAAATTTTTAACAACTCCATGTAGTAGTTGTTTTCTTTTATTTTTATTTTTATTTTAATTTCGGAACGAAATTTCTAAATGTTGTGAATCCTGTGACATTCGTCATTTTTGAAACCGAAAAACCTAACCCATTTTAAAATTTTGACATCTTTCCGATCTTTATTTATTAATAAAATGGTGAATTATTTTTTATATTTATGTTCATGATGTGGTTCATGTTTTTTTATGTTATTTTGTTATTTATGATGTTACAAATTTCATCTTAAGTATTATATCAATTTTTTCATAATTGAGTCAAAGACATTTAATTGGTCATAAAAGACATTCAACTAGTTAAAAACATGTTTCAAGCCTTATGACTAGTCTCTTGACTAGCCATCAAATTAACTCACTTGACCTTGTTATTAACGATTTTGAGCCTATATAAAGCTCACTCATTCTCTACATTCCTTGCACAACTAATTTACACTCAAAATCATTCAAACATGTCAATTTCTCTCTTAGTCTTAAGTTTGACTTTCAAAAGACAACTTCTCAAGAAGTATTATTTTCTACTTCTTTTGTGATACAATCCCCGGGTAATGTTTATTTCTTGTCATTACGCATAACGATTGTTTCCATGTTGACAACCCAAACGACATTCATGGAGACATATCTTCCTTTGTAATCGGGTCGCTTATGCGGTTTATGAATTTTATGTTTAAAAGTCAACTTTTATTTTTACAAACTAATAATCAAGAACAAACAATTTTTAACATACTACTTCATATTTTTCAAATTATGTTACTCACAAACCCGACTCAATAACCGGGTTCGTGTCCGACCAAAAAAACGAACCGCTCGTTAAACTAGTTTTCTTAAATTGTTTGGTTGGAACAAACCGGACTCATCTAAATTAATTAATATTTATTATAACCCATTTATTTTTTCAAGACTAAAATAAATTAACTTAACAAATCAAATAACCAAAAGCCTTTTTTAATAAACCCAAAATATATATATATTTTTTCTTTATAAATTGCTTTGTCATGAACCGAACGTCCTCGCCAAATTACTTTCTTTTCGCAAATTCTTTTTAAGCCTAGCTATTTATTTATCTAGGGTCGTTCGTTAAACCAAACTTTGTCGGTTCACTTTCTTAAAGGCATTTTTCGCTCTCGACTCGCTTACGTAACATGTGAGTTTTTTATAACCCCTTTTTACTTTTTTTAATATTTTTGGGGTGTAGCATGTCACAAGTTTTATTTCGTTAGTTATGCGCTTGTTTACAAAACGATTCACATTTATCGTACATGTTAATATTATTCTTGCATATTGTTTATGATTATACGTGAACTTGCATGCAACCTGTTTACTATTTTTATGGTGGAAGTTACGCAAACGCATACCCATAGTGGGAGGGTCCGACGGGACGTACCTGCGCCGTATAACGTTACGACTTCGGTTGTTTACGTAAGGTGGTTCTCATTTCCCCGACTTCTGCCTTCGGCTAAATCAACGGGAGGACGACACTATTTGATTTCATTTACATTATGTTTGAATGTTTATTGCATGACGATCGTTGAATCACTCATTTTATATATATTTATATACGCAAAAACTTATGAAAGCTCACCAACATGTGTTGTTGACAGAATATATTATTTTAAACGTGCTGCAGGTTGATACGATGAAGTGACAGGACAGGAAAATTATTTAGTGTGTCATTATTGACCCCAAAAACTTAATCTATTTTGATATTTTGACAACAAAAGTGTTGTTTATTCTTGAAATCAACGATGTATCGATTTACTTGGTTATATGTTGTTAGTTCAAGTCACCCATCTATCCTTGACCCACAATATTCCATTTATGTATTGCAATGCTGATGACTTTAATATTTCATTCATTATGTTTATCATTATGTGTTACTCTAGAGATTCGCTTATTTCATTTTAACTTCAATAGTTTCGTCTATTTTTTTTAAACCTCAATAACATCGTTTCAACCTTAATAACACTATTTATTTCGTTTTAAACCACAATAACATCGCTTATTCTAATAAACTTCAATAGTTTAATTTTTTTAATTTTTACCTAATATTTTCGTGTAATCCTTGACCCCAAGGATTTGCTTATATATTTTTTTGTTAGTTTTGATCCTTATAGTTCATTGTTCTTGATATTCAAGTTTTCATATAAGAATTTATTTACTTATCTTAAAACCCACACATTGGGACGAATTATGTAGACCATCCGACGATAAAGGTAATTATGGGTCGACATGTAATTATCGAAGTCCTCGCATGGAAAACATAATAAGTACAGTTGTGTGAAATAACTCGGAACTTGGAATGATTTTGGGAAACGGGACAAATGCAATATGATAAGAGCATGGTGGATACGTCGATGGTACATCCTATATATAAGTGCCCTTGCCATACATCCCATTTGTGGCGTTTTTTAGTCATTCAAAGATCAGTGTTATTAATTTGTTTATTTATTGATTTTATTTTTCACACATATATAAAATTTATTAAAATTTTTAACAACTCCATGTAGTAGTTGTTTTCTTTTTTTTTTTTTTTAATTTCCGGACGAGACTAGAAAGTAATAAGAATAACGAAGAATCAAGCTTTAACGTGTTGTATGAGATAATCCAAATAGAACTGAAACTTAGATATAATAAACTAGAATTAAAACCGAGAATATAGCCGCCAGAGTTAAACCAAACGGGCGTATAGAACTCTAATTATGAGATTTTTAAGGTTTAAGCTAGCCGGTACTGACCAGATTCCAAACTGTGATTCGAGAGTCAGGTTTTAATTAGTACACTCAAAATTTGATTCTGAACAAAAAAGTCTTCTGGATCAAAAGCTAGTTCCGTCCTGAAGATGGAGATATTGACATGCCAAATAAGTTTGACTAAAACACCCTTAATAGGCCGAGATCAAATTGACCACCGAAACTCTCTTAATTTGAGAAATTAGTTGATGGATTTTTTAAAGGAGATAAAAACCTAAAATATTGAAGAAGACAACTTATTCAAACGAGGATTGAAACTAGGAGAAATTCTTGGTCAACGAGCTCTTGAAGATTAAAAGTCAACGGCATCTTGCAGAACTTGATTAATCTCGAAGAAACCGGCATTGGAGAAGGGAATTTCATGGAATATGAAAAGGATGGCTGGACTACAGTAGTTTTTAAGGTTTAGAGGTGTGTTTTGATTAAATATTGAGTGTTATAATGCATTTATTAAGAAATCCACTCGATTAGTATACAAAATAAGCTATTAATGTGAAAATCGGGTATAATAACTAATAAAATTTGGCTTGGACAACAAGAAAACGGTTTGGGGTGTTTTACAATATTAATTTTACATATCTTGGAGCTTAAGTTTCATTAATTTAGCCAAAAATATGAAAATTTTGGCTAAATTAGTCCTTGTACTTCTATAAACGCAATTTTTAGCCGAAATAAGCGCTTTTAAGGGTTTTTAAGCATTGTATGACAAATTTAAAATTTATTAAATTATTAAATTAGTTTAACCAAGCTAAATACTAATAAATAAAAGTTTTAATTAATACAAAAGATCCTAAATATATTCCCGAGTTGGGTAAACGAATACGAACACGAATACAAATACGAAAGATCAGAAATGTTACATCCTTGATCACCATCATGCATATGACCATTCACTTGACACCCCTATAAAGCGTTTTGAAGCGATAGCGTGGTAATGTGGTAGGTGTTGTTTTGTATATCATACATATTGTATATTGGTGTTCACAAAAGGTAATGAAGTGGAAGAGTGCAAACATACACAAGAAATAATGAAAAAAATAATGCCAACTTAGCATTGCTTCGAAAGCATTTTAAATTGAATATAAGGATAGGACGCACCATGGGAAAGGAAAAGTAAGGTTATTTTATATGTGGTAAACATTCAATTACTTTTTAGCCTCTAAGCCATATAAACATGCTGACCCTTGAACCCGAATAATTAAATAAGTCTACCCTCTAACTTGTTTAACCCATTTATTACAAATCACTAAACTGTTTAACACGTTTACAACTTCATTACTACATGTCAACCTGTGTAAATACATTGGTTACACGAGTCGTGTTCAGGTTACGCGATTTTAAGTTTGTGCAAGTTAGGGTTGATTTTTTTGACATGAATAATTGTGCAGGTTATGTTTTGGTTAAACAATTCTAATATGTCAACCATATACGATTCACAACTTCATTACAACTACGCCTCTGCTCACAAGAACATATCCCAAACATAAAGTTATTTGGTTACTTAATTTTTATTTTTTTGTTAATATGATAACTCGTTACATAACACTATTAGAATACTAATTTTTCACCAACGGAAAATGACAGTAGTAATACCATTGGCAAACAAATTATCCATGAGCACTTTACTAGACCGGACGATATGTTTTCATCGTAACCACTATTACTGACGAATTTACAACGAAACGAAGATACTTAGTTTTTATAAGTGTTGAATGAATACAGTTGGTAGATTGAAAATGGGACATACAAGTCCATTTGAAACGTGAAATACCTTAAATATCAAAGAAGGAAATGTTGTGGATGGCGATTGTGCACGCATGCATAACACGTTTGCAACGTCACCCATATATTAAATTTTATTTCTAATTTGTAAACTCAATAAGTACTTGATGGCGAGATCAATCAAATGATAAAATTGTATCATTTAATAATTGTAGCAACTAACATTTTCTATTTTAGTTTTGTATATATGACGAACTCACATATGACATCAATAAACGATATCATGTCAATACCTTATACTCGTTTTTATAATTTAATTACGAATTTGATACAAAACTAACATCAATAAATCAAACAATTTTAAAGAGTAGTACTGAAAACCGGCCAATAGAAAATCTATGGTGCACCACTTGATCAAAAGCTCACAATTTTTTTATATGTAATACTTATAATATATAAAAAAATTGAAGCATATAGTTTTTTTCCTTTTTTGAAATCGATTTCCTGAACCACACCAAGAGAGAGAGAGAGAGAGAGAGAGAGAGAGAGAGAGAATGTTGGTTATATACGAAAATCAAGGGAAGGGGGAGAAAGAGGGGGGCAAGCACGAGTTTTTAGGTGGTTTTGGCCGTAGTAGATTATGGCCAAAGACGGTGGTTCTCGCCTAAGGAAATGGTGTCCAGATGATGATGGCAAACATGGGAGGTGTAGCATTCGTCATTTTCGGTTTAACTTGTATTTGTATTTGTATCAAAAACTCACCCGTTTTGATCTTTCGGATCTGTCGTTATTAATAAGATATTGGGTTTTTTATGTTCATTTATGCTACACAAGTGTCGGATCAAGAAAATATCCTTTTCGGTATGTTAAAACACCCTTTTATGGTTAAAGATGAGTTAAAATGAACTATAGGGACTAAACTTACCAAATATCAAAAGCTGGAAACAATCCCCCCCCTACCTTGAGCGCCGCGCCACGCCACCATCTCCCCCATGGAGGTCGCGCCCCGCCTAGGTGCACCTGCAGATTAACAGCTCGTTTTTCTTGTTGTTTTGTGCATTGTTTGACCTTTTAAACCTATCCTAATGCATGAAACTCTTAAAAGAAACATTATGGCCAACCCTTCACTCGTTCCCTATATAAACAAGACCAATGCATCCCTTTTAGGTTTGCGAATTCACCTCAACCTCTCCCCAATCTAGATCTAAGTATTCTTTCTTCAAACTCTTGATAGTTTGACTTCTTAAGGTCAAACACATACTAATCTTTGTTTGTAACTAATTCTTGATAATTGTAAGACCCCGTAACCGCAGCAGAAACGTAGACGGGATGCAACAGACACCTCTGATATCAACCACATTGTTTATAAAGAAAACTGAATGCATTAATATACTTCAAAATTACATTATCTCGTATTTCATTACCGTCTAGGTGATACACACATCATACAATACGATACATAATTCTATTTGTTATAATGTATCCTAACATCCCGCACGCAAATCTTACACACATCAAGCACTTAGCACGTAAGCAATCACTTCATCTTAATTGTACCTGAAAAGCATATGAGAAAACGGGTCAACTACGAATAGTTGGTGAGTTTCACAATTTGAGTAAACCATGATAAATCCATATCAAAATATAATATTATCTGGGAACACTGTTAACCCAGTACTGTACTCATTCCGGGGGCAATGTTAACCCAGAAACACGATGTAATTATGCTGAGCCCACAAGCGAAACCTCTGTCTGGGGACACTGTTAACCCAGTACAGTACTCATTCCGGGGACAATGTTAACCCAGAAACACTTCTAGGGACATCTGGGGACACTGTTAACCCAGTACTGTACCCATTCCGTACGATTCCCGTATAATCAAATATTTATAAAAACACGCAAATCCATGCGTTCAGTATGTACTTAAACATTTTATTAGTAACATGCTTTCCGCCCCGGGAAAATATTTAAAAACAATTCAGAAAAAGGGGCTCGTGAAACTCACCTTAGCACATGCAAGCAGGTAACAACAATCATTATCAGTTAACACGTCCAATCTGTAATATGATCCCTACGATCGTTACTATACACCCATTATTAATATAATCTTTAACTGTATCAACCGGTACATCTGGGGACACTGTTAACCCAGCACTATACCCGTTCTGGGGGCAATGTTAACCCAGAAACACTTCTCCGGACTCAGATTGTGATGTCGTTTAGAGTTAAACAGTCAAATTTTCTAATAGCTTGTTTTCCCTGTTTTTCGTGCCTAGCACGGTTACCCGTTTTTATGTTTCAAAAATGAGTTTAGTCACACACGACCCGAAAATAGTGGTTGACTGATAATTTAGTTTAAGTTGTGAAATTAGAGCTCGGTTTAGACGCCCCGATTGGCCGCGGGACCCGTTTCTCTCTTTAGTGCACCGGAAACTGTTTTATCGGGTAAAATTACTCAAATCATCCGAATTATTTTCGGATGATTCATTTTTACTTGTTTAACTCAATTATATGAAAATAGTTCATTTCTAGGGTTTTCATACACCAGTCAGCTCGCTTAAGCGAACTTCACCGGTTTACGCGTTTGAACTTTAAAAGTTTGATAATTAGCACAAATAATTATCCGTTTAATCTCGGATCTTGAAATTTTGTACAAATCACTTTTTGACAGTGGGGAATTTTATAAAAATATTTCCAGAATTAATTTTTATATTTAAAATTTATTTATCTATTTTTAAACACCATTTAAACACTAAATATGTCGTAAATACCAAACGATCTTAGAAAAATTCCAAATTTATCCTGGATATCCCCTGCCATCCACATAGTCCCCTGTAATTTTTCCAGAACCAAAATCTTCTTTTACATGCCATTTTCACTAAAACCGAGCTAGAAAACCCTAGAACTCGTTTAACCAAAAAGCCTACTTAGGCTTCTCCAACGGACCTAAAATTTTTTGTGTGACTTATACATGATATAAAAAGCTTATCTGCAATTTTCCAGAATTTTTCATGATATTTAACTATTTTTCACCATTTTTGGCCAAAACCGAGCATTAAATTCACCAAATATTCATCATTTATCCAAAAATTACCAAAAATTCACAGAACTCATATTTTCATGTGTTTAACACCTCTGTAAAATTTCATGACCTAACTCAAAAACATCAACAATCTGCCCAAATCTCCAAAATCGAACATAAACCGGATATACCTTTCGTTTTCCGCCACTACAAGCTACAAACTCGTCTTTCCGCCTTATCTACCACTAAATACAGAACCTACAACCAACATACCACAATACCAAGCAAGTTACAGTCACGATCAAGCCTCTTACACTATAGTTTCGGTTATGATTCAAAAACAAAGATTTAAACCGTAAAAATTCGTTTTTGGTCCGTTTAACTCCTTTCTTGGACCAAGATCCCTTGTATAACCCGTATACATCACTTGATCATGCAAGAATCGGTTTTCATCTTTGAAACCTCATTTTCCTGCAAATAACTCGAGAAGGGAAGATGAAAACGTGAAATACTCAATCTTTACCTCGTTGTTCTTGCTACAAAGTCTCGGTTTTTAGATCAATATGTTGAGAGAGTTGAAGGATTGATGAATGTTTGTTTAGAAAAAAGAAAATAATAAGGAATGGGGAACCATGGTCCGATCGGAAGTAGTGAGGGGGTGGGGTGGGACCCACCTCTTCATCCTTAGCCACATGTTTGGATATCCGCAATCCGGATAATGTTTTGGATAATCTGGTTCAGTTCGTTTTTCGGTTAAATATTTAATTCGGCTTAAAACAAGGCTAAAACGGTCGTTTTTCGGCTTAAAAATGAAATTTATATAAAACCGATTTAAAAACTTTAAAAACTTAAACCATGACATTTATTAACTTAAAACATCATATCATTAATTATCGCGCATCTTTTTCGGCTTGATCGATCATCTCTTGCTCGGTTTGGTATTAAAGGTTTCGTTTAATGTACCGACGTACCATTAAATCGAAATTCTTTTTCTGTGCTTTAATTCACTTATCCCGAAGCTTTAATACTTCGTAAACATCACTAAATATCATATATCTCGTCTATAATTGAACCCTCGATTCGTTCGGGTTTCAATAACTATCGATCGATTAATCGCATATTCAATACGATGAATTATATATTCACGTACGATCAATACAGTGAACCATGTATTCTCGTATAATTACTATGGTAACTCATGTACCCGACATTAAATATGACGTAACTATTGTCTACCGGTTAGGGTATACCGGGTTTCGTCGGAATCGTTACATTCTCCCCCGTTAAGAAATTTCGTCCTGGAAATTTTACACGCCCACTATCCCCTTCCGAGAGAAAGGTGGGGGTTTTTCCTTTAGGATTTACCCTCGCGTTACCAGGTATAATCTGGTCCTCGCTGTGAATTCCACTTAATCTTAATCAATAAAGCTTGGTGTGTCCAAACTGTTTAGTTTTCCCGTCTACTAACTTTACGGAATTATTTATGATATCAAGCACGTCTTCTATGAGTACCTCCATTACCGGTACTTTCGTTGCCTCATCGCCTAGGTACTTTTCAATCTGTATACATGGCAAAACATCATGTATAATACTTAGCCCCTGGAGTACTCTAATCGATAAACTAAATGACCAATCATGGAGATAGTCTCATGAGGTCCAATATATTAAGGAGCTATTTTTGGTTTTGCCAAACCTCATATCACCTCTCTAAGGTGATGCCTTAAAATGCCTTGTCACCTCTTTCCAGTGACAATGGTTTCCTTTGAATGTTGGCATAAATCCTTTGCCAATCACGCGCTGCTTTCAACTCATCTTAAATATTATAAATCCGATTGGTTGTTTCCCGAATCAATTCAAATCTTATGGCTTGATTGACGCCCATTTTCAATTTAACAAATTGGTGATAATTACTTCACCCATAGAAAGCTTCAAGCTCTCGATGCTTCCTTCCCCGCCTTCCAATAATGGAAGTAGGATGACCATTTTGATCTGAGATAATTGAAAATGGTACCCCACGACGAGATACCATTTCACCATCATGAATTTGAGCGAGAATTCATTGTGGTAATCGTCATGGATTGGGATGAAATGCGAGGATTGGTTAATTGATCCGCGATTACCCAATTTACCTCATGCCTTTGATATATCATGGGAATTTGCGTCCCGAAATCCATTGTAATTTATTCCCACTATCATTGGCGAATTTTCTGTCGTTGTGGGGTTCTCCATGGTTTTCGGTTTGCAGCCTTATCTCTTGCATAACTCAAATACCCTCCAACATACGAAACCATATCTTTCTCCAACTCGGTCATTAATAAAATCCTTTCAGATATTCGTATCATTAATAGTTTAATCCGATCCCGGATGTATGAATATTTCGATCTATGCGCTTCGTCCATGATTAAATCACGAAGGTCATGGAGGGTCGGGATCCAAACCCGATTTTTGAAGTAGAGAATTTCGTCCACGCGCTGTTCGAAATTCTTCTCATTGCCGTAAAGTCCCTCCTTTTCCAATTGTTCCTCTTTCAACGCCTCACGTTGAGCGACTCGAATCAGGTCCGAAAGGTTCAACTGGACTATCATCCCTAGCGCTTTCACTCGCAATGGCTTAACCCGATCTTTCCTACTCAAGGCATCGGCTACGACGTTAGCCTTGCCGGGGTGATAACGGATGTCACAGTCATAATCGTTTAACAACTCGACCCATCTTCGTTGCTTCATATTCAGTTCTTTCTGATCGAATATGTGCTGCAAACTTTTATGATCGGTGAAGATGGTGCACTTCGTACCGTAGAGATAATGTCTCCAGATTTTAAGTGCGAAGATAACCGCTCCCAGTTCTAAGTCATGAGTAGTGTAATTTTTCTTGTGTACTTTTAACTGTCGGGAAGCATGGGCTATAACCTTATTATTCTGCATTAACACGCATCCTAACCCTCTACGCGATGCGTCACAATACGCAACAAAACCATCGTCTCCATCGGGGAGACTTAAAATCGGCGCTTGGCACAATTTTAATGGTTTCTATCTTATTTGGATCTATGTGAAATCCTTGTTGCTTTACAACATGACCAAGGGATTATGCCTTCTTTATTCAAAATCACATTTCGAAAACTTCTCGTACAACTCCTCTTGCTTTAACACTTCCACAATTTTTCCCTAACTGTCGTTCGTGCTCTTCTTTACGTTGCGAATATATCAAAATATCATCAATGAATGTTATGACAAATTTGTCAAAATAAAGTTTACAGACTCGGTTCATGAGTTCCATGAACACTGCCGGCGCATTTGTTAGCCCGAACGGCATGAATAAGAATTCATAATGGCCGTAACGAGTCCGAAACGCTGTTGTTGCAACGTCCTCCTCTTGGGTTTTTCATTTGGTGATAACTATATCTAAGATCAATTTTCTAAAAATAAATCGCTCCTTGCAGTTGGTTAAACAGATCATTTACTTTGAAAAAGTGAATACCTAATCTTGATCGTCACTTTATTCCATTCTCCCTAGTCAATACATATCCTAACACTTCCGTCCTTCATTTCCCAAATAACACTGGTGCACCCCATGGTGACTAACTAGGTCGTATAAAACCTTATCCAAAAATTCTTGCATTTCAGTTGGTGCAAGTCGGTAAGGTGTTTTAGCAACAGGGCCAGCTTGAGACATTAAATCGATTCTGAATTCGACTTGTCGGGTTGGCGGTAATCCAGGAAGTTCTTCTGGGAAAACTTGTGGAAATTCGCGTACCATCGGGATATCTTCTATATGTTTTCTTTTAAATACTTTGGCAATCGCGTTTGTTAAATACACCACGTCTTCTTGTCGTAAATGTTATAACATCTCAAGATGAGATTAGAGTGGTAACATAATACCGTACAATTTTCTCTGTATCTAATCGCTTCATCGTCCGAAGGAGAGCTTCTAATCATCTTCTTTTCATATTTGATTTCAGCTTCATGTTGAGTTAGCCAACCCATGTTAACTATTACGTCAAAACTTCTTAACTTTACTGGTCGTAGGTCAATAAGGAAAGGTTAATCGTTCAGAATAATGGGACAATTCCGAACAATTTAGTTAACCATTAGGGGTTTACCGTTAGCGATTCTACAGTATAGGGTTCTATAGTTTCACTAATCGGTATCTTTCCAAATGATAGGAGGTTAACAGGAACTAACTTCTATAGACTACCGTAAAAATATCACTGAAGTCTATTGATTTAAAACTACAACGTACTTAATACCACCTTTGGACCATGACGTGCTTTATTCGAATTACTCACAAAAGCACGGCTCCTTGCTTGATCAGAGGTTGGTGCTTGTCATGAGGTTCGTCTTCCAACGACACCTTGGTTCAACTTTGGGCAATTTCTCTTGAAACGTTCAGTACTGCCACATTCATAGCAAGTACAACTGTTTGGCATAATTTGGTTTCTTTGGATGGATTGTTATTGAAGTTGTTGGGTTCGGAGTGGTTGTACACGAATGGGTTGGGGTCGCCGGTTCACATGGTTTCAATTGGTTATACAATTGGGGCATTACGTCCATCTTTACCACACCTGTGGCCTACTATCACTCGACATTCTTCTTCCTGCCGATAACCATATTTTCCACATTTAGGGAAGGACCCTTCATGTGGTTCATGTTTTCACACCAGAACTAGTCTTAGTATAATTCTGGGTTGTAGGACATACCTACTTATTCAAAAGCCTATCTTGCACTATACCTTTATCATTTCTCTACTTTAACACTCGACGTCTCACCTAACGTCCTTCCAGTCCGCTTCCCATAGAGTTAAATATATCAATGCTGGCTTGTGACACAATCCTTCCAAAGGTTGTATATTTTACAGGATTGACTATACTCCTTATCGATGGAGTTAGTCCCCAATATAGCGCTCACTTCGCTTAGTTTCAGAAGTAATTAGCCATGTTACCAGACATGACAATTCCTTCAAACTATTAGCGTGTTCTAAGTGATCAGCACACAACATTTCTATCTTCCATAGCTCAGTTTCCAATCTCTGAACTTAATTACTCGAATAAAAGTGCTCTAGCACAAGAATTTTAAACTCTGACCATATCATCTGAGTGATAATTTTCTAACTAAAATTTTGTACCATCGTGTTCCATCACGATACAACATAATCTACCTACATATCGGTAGCATATTTCACTACACAATGTTCTAGACTCATATCAATACCATTAACCATTTCGATCTTTTCTATCCACTCGCTAATCTATTCCTCCCTTTACCATCAGTAACTATTAATAATTTCCTTAACACAACCAACAAACATATCCTTCATACCGGATCTAGTTCATTACGACTACTATTCATGTTTAGTTTATAACTAATACTTGTAGTCATAATAGTATACGGTGGAACATTATCACTCTTAGTAATAACACTAAGAGTTGAAATATTCATAATCATGTGATTGCTCGATCTATAATTCTGCGATCACATTTGCATCAACACTAGCAGTGATCTGTGATACGACATTTGGTGTCATCATCTGCTATCTTTGAGCAATCAACTGAATCATATCAATCTCCATCATTGGAGCTACTCTTTTTATGTCATTCTGCCGAACTCATCCCGTACGCAGTAATCAATACTAATCTCACCGTATAACTCGTTACCAGCTCAATCATAACAACAGGTACACATACACACCAAATATTATCATATATATTACACATACCGGCATCTAGTATATATGTCCCACAAATATAATAACATATGGACTTAACCTGACGTCGGTTAACGTTTAAATATGTTTCATAACCCTTGTCACCAACTGACATATAGATCTTTCTCAACAAAGATCAATGTTTAATATGCTTGATTTCAATATCCTTCTGCATGTCAGCATAACCGATACATGCTCACCGTGAGCACCAAACGATTACGTACCACGGAGTTATAATATCCGTGTCTATTTGTATATCCGGCATACACGGTATACCACCTACGAACGAACAACCAACTATGCTATAATGATTCCAACACCTCTTTGTGTATGGGTAATCATTCTATTCGAGCATATATGGGTATAGGCATCTAACGGATGTAAGGATAACATAGGGAGTTGCAAGGTTCAAGGTAATCGCGCAACATGGGCTGCCTTCAAATATTATTAATTACTATTATGGGAAACTCTATCACTTGCTCAGTCAATGTCCTCAGGCGTTCTAGGTTTGCTAAAATCAGTAATTCTCGATCTGGAGGTGGTATGTCTCATATGTTTGAGAGTGAGCAATACATATATATATTTCTATATATTATTTTTATCTGCTCATTTATTATCCATTTTATTATTATTGTTTTATTTTTATTTTAATGGAACAAGAATGGGTTCAGGTACAGGTCCGTCCGTACGTGAGGGTTGGCGGTTCGGGTGAACATAGGGGGTTATTAGGATATACGGTACCGGTGTTGGTAGGGTAAGGGATTTATCAATTTTGGTTGGGAGTGACGGTTACTAGATATTTCTGGTTAATGTCAAACGGGAGATCTAACTTGGTACTATCATAACTATAGCCCGATAAGTCAGACTTATCATCAACCGATGCTCTAGAAATCTCAGCATCCTCGGTACTTTTATTATTTCATCCCCCGGTTCCTTATCCGGGTCCTATTTCTCAATACAAGTACCCACAAGATACGTACATATATATATATACACATTAGCACGCATAAATAATATTATATACTTTACACATATGTTGCCATTTTTACCTATTAATGTACCAAGTGACTTCCCCTGAATTCCCTCGTGCAGACAAGTCTGTTATTATGTTCCGGACCATAATAACTCACTTGTCCATCCAAGTTAATCCAGATCTCGTCACCATATAAATTATAAGTTGATATTCAGATCCTATAATACTTGAGCTACTGGTTATATTTTAGGTATCTTTTAAAGACATCCTAATTCTTTATAACCAATGGCTCTGATACCAAGTTCTGTAACACCCCGTAACCGCAGCGGAAACGTAGACGGGATGCAACAGACACCTCTGATATCAACCACATTGTTTATAAAGAAAACTGAATGCATTAATATACTTCAAAATTACATTATCCCGTATTTCATTACCGTCTAGGTGATACACACATCATACAATACGATACATAATTCTATTTGTTATAATGTATCCTAACATCCCGCACGCAAATCTTACACACATCAAGCTCTTAGCACGTAAGCAATCACTTCATCTTAATTTTACCTGAAAAGCATGTGAGAAAACGGGTCAACTACGAATAGTTGGTGAGTTTCACAATTTGAGTAAACCATGATAAATCCATATCAAAATATAATATTATCTGGGGACACTGTTAACCCAGTACTGTACTCATTCAGGGGGCAATGTTAACCCAGAAACACGATGTAATTATGCTGAGCCCACAAGCGAAACCTCTGTCTGGGGACACTGTTAACCCAGTACAGTACTCATTCCGGGGACAATGTTAACCCAGAAACACTTCTAGGGACATCTGGGGACACTGTTAACCCAGTACTGTACCCATTCCGTACGATTCCCGTATAATCAAATATTTATAAATACACGCAAATCCATGCGTTCAGTATGTACTTAAACATTTTATTAGTAACATGCTTTCCGCCCCGGGAAAATATTTAAAAACAATTCAGAAAAAGGGGCTCGTGAAACTCACCTTAGCACATGCAAGCAGGTAACAACAATCATTATCAGTTAACACGTCCAATCTGTAATATGATCCCTACGATCGTTACTATACACTCATTATTAATATAATCTTTAACTGTATCAACCGGTACATCTGGGGACACTGTTAACCCAGCACTGTACCCGTTCTGGGGGCAATTTTAACCCAGAAACACTTCTCCGGACTCAGATTGTGATGTCGTTTAGAGTTAAACAGTCAAATTTTCTAATAGCTTGTTTTACCTGTTTTGCGTGCCTAGCACGGTTACCCGTTTTTATGTTTCAAAAATGAGTTTAGTCACACACGACCCGAAAATAGTGGTTGACTGATAATTTAGTTTAAGTTGTGAAATTAGAGCTCGGTTTAGACGCCCCGATTGGCCGCGAGACCCGTTTCCGTCTTTAGTGCACCGGAAACTGTTTTATCGGGTAAAATTACTCAAATCATCCGAATTATTTTCGGATGATTCATTTTTACTTGTTTAACTCAATTATATGAAAATAGTTCATTTCTAGGGTTTTTATACACCAGTCAGCTCGCTTAAGCGAACTTCACCGGTTTACGCGTTTTAACTTTAAAAGTTTGATAATTAGCACAAATAATTATCCGTTTAATCTCGGATCTTGAAATTTTGCACAAATCACTTTTTGACAGTGGGGAATTTTATAAAAATATTTCCAGAATTAATTTTTATATTTAAAATTTATTTATCTATTTTTAAACACCATTTAAACACTAAATATGTCGTAAATACCAAACGATCTTAGAAAAATTCCAAATTTATCCTGGATATCCCCTGCCATCCACATAGTCCCCTGTAATTTTTTCAGAACCAAAATCTTCTTTTACATGCCATTTTCACTAAAACCGAGCTAGAAAATCCTAGAACTCGTTTAACCGAAAAGCCTACTTAGGCTTCTCCAACGGACCTAATATTTTGTGTGTGACTTATAAATGATATAAAAAGCTTATCTGAAATTTTCCAGAATTCTTCATGATATTTAACTATTTTCCACCATTTTTGGCCAAAACCGAGCATTAAATTCACCAAATATTCATCCTTTATCCAAAAATTACCAAAAATTCACAGAACTCATATTTTCATGTGTTTAACACCTCTGTAAAATTTCATGACCTAACTCAAAAACATCAACAATCTGCCCAAATCTCCAAAACCGAACATAAACCGGATATACCTTTCGTTTTCCGCCACTACAAGCTACAAACTCGTCTTTCCGCCTTATCTACCACTAAATACAGAACCTACAACCAACATACCACAATACCAAGCAAGTTACACTCACGATCAAGCCTCTTACACTATAGTTTCGGTTATGATTCAAAAACAAAGATTTAAACCGTAAAAATTCGTTTTTGGTCCGTTTAACTCCTTTCTTGGACCAAGATCCCTTGTATAACCCGTATACATCACTTGATCATGCAAGAATCGGTTTTCATCTTTGAAACCTCATTTTCTTGCAAATAACTCGAGAAGGGAAGATGAAAACGTGAAATACTCAATCTTTACCTCGTTGTTCTTGCTACAAAGTCTCGGTTTTTAGATCAATATGTTGAGAGAGTTGAAGGATTGATGAATGTTTGTTTAGAAAAAAGAAAATAATAAGGAATGGGGAACCATGGTCCGATCGGAAGTAGTGAGGGGGTGGGGTGGGACCCACCTCTTCATCCTTAGCCACATGTTTGGATATCCGCAATCCGGATAATGTTTTGGATAATCTGGTTCAGTTCGTTTTTTGGTTAAATGTTTAATTCGGCTTAAAACGAGGCTAAAACGGTCGTTTTTCGGCTTAAAAATGAAATTTATATAAAACAGATTTAAAAACTTTAAAAACTTAAACCATGACATTTATTAACTTAAAACATCATATCATTAATTATCGCGTATCTTTTTCGGCTTGATCGATCATCTCTTGCTCGGTTTGGTATTAAAGGTTTCGTTTAATGTACCGACGTACCATTAAATCGAAATTCTTTTTCTGTGCTTTAATTCACTTATCCCGAAGCTTTAATACTTCGTAAACATCACTAAATATCATATATCTCGTCTATAATTGAACCCTCGATTCGTTCGGGTTTCAATAACTATCGATCGATTAATCGCATATTCAATACGATGAATTATATATTCACGTACGATCAATACAGTGAACCATGTATTCTCGTATAATTACTATGGTAACTCATGTACCCGACATTAAATATGACGTAACTATTGTCTACCGGTTAGGGTATACCGGGTTTCGTCGGAATCGTTACAATAATTAAAGCTTGTCATTATAGCTTGTTTAAAACATACTCACCTTGTTTCCTTGGATTTCCTTTCTCCAGCCATGTCGGTTTAGGTGTATTGCTAGGCAAGGCTTCATGGAGGACTATTTTAGTCCTTGATTAAACACTTTAATTTATGCTCTAACTTATGCAAGCTTACTAATGTTGTTTAGTTTCTAATTACTATAGTTTCCAAATCATTTTAATGAGTTCTATGGTATTGGGTATGTGGCAACCATCCTTGGATTCATTCCGAGTCAAGGGTCGAACCAAAACCGAACTCTTGTTTAAATACTTTATTTTTAACATGTTGTATGTAAGACTTGGGTATTATCATTTCTAATTTATTTTAATAAAGTTCTATGGTATTGGGTATGTGGTAACCATCCTCGGTCTTATTCCGAATCAAGGATCGAACCAAGACCGAACTAAACCGAGTTCACTCGCTTAAGACACACTAGTTGTGTTTTGGGCCACCGAATCTCATATTTTTCTTTAAAACTATATTATAAACTAATTTTAATTGTTTTATCAAAATACTTGGTATGTTGGATCCAACTTGATCTTATAACAAGTTTGGACCAACAAAGCCAAACACTCGCTTAACGGACGTTAAGGTTCTTCTTATTAGAACTACACACTTGGTTAAGTTTCTTTTGATTTCATTGAGTTATCTCATAACATTTATTACTTTGGAATCTCGGCTTCGAGCTTGGTTAGTTATCAAGACTCGAACCGAAAATTCCGAACACTCGTAAATCTCGTCTTAGTATCTATTTAACAAAGGATCTTGCAATATTGCAACCTACCCAAATATTTACTCAACAAAGGTTAAGTAAAACTAATGAATAGAATACCTAGACCCGATTTCGAGTAAAATTACTTTTCTAAAACCGTTACTTTAATTTCTTATGTATTTACATTTTAGCCTTAAAACTTTAATTATTTATCTTACTAGTCATGTTATTTTACTTTAAAGCTTTTAAGTCCATCTACTAACTCAAGACCTTTATTAATCTAGGTCCTGATCGTTGAACTTACCTTTCCGTTTTCTCGCAAACTAATCCTTCAAGTTACTTATTTCATGTGAGTACATTTCATCCTCCGTTTTCATTTTTATTCATTGGGGGTAACACGCATACCTATTCAACACAACAATGATTTATGATACAAGATTCTCAAAACCCAAACTCTAGGGTATATGACACTTTAAAGCTTACTAGTCATGTTATTTTATCTTACTAGTCATGTTATTTTACTTTAAAGCTTTTAAGTCCATCTACTAACTCAAGACCTTTATTAATCTAGGTCCTGCTCATTAAACTTACCTTTCTGTTTTCTCGCAAACTAATCCTTCAAGTTACTTATTTCATGTGAGTACATTTCATCCCCCGTTTTCATTTTTATACATAGGGGGTAACATGCATACCTATTCAACACAACAATGATTTATGATACAAGATTCTCAAAACCCAAACTCTAGGGTATATGACACTTTGAATATTTGCTCGATGGTGTGTTATATGTCTCATATGCTTTACGTGCACGAGTGTTTATTTATGTTGTTGTTGAGCCTCAATAAGTATGATCATACGCGCCCCTAACTACTAGCTTTGTGCTAGTAAAATAGGGCCTCATTATCCGAGTATGTTGGTTGTTACCAATTAGAAAGGATCCTCATTTATTTATGTTTTATATACCGCAATTGTTGATTTTATTTATAGTTTCATATACGAGTTGTGGATTTTGCCTCATATTATATACTCAAAACTATGAAATGGCTCACCAACATATGTGTTGACAAATTGTATTTTATGCATTATTACAGGCCTGATTATTGGTTGATTGGAGTTTGAAGCGCTATTTTATTTTGAGACCGTTTAGGTTATTAGAAGAATGAACAATTTAATTATTTGCATTTGGTGTTATTTTGTATGAACAAGATGTGTTACTTTTGATGATTGAATGAATTGAATGAAATGAATGAGTTGTTTAGATATTGTCACTTTAATAGTTTCTTGTGTTCTTGAGCAATCCGTTGCACCCGGCATGTTCCGCCGCTTTTGGTCGGGGTGTGACATGAGGAAATGGTTGTCGGATGATCGTGGTGGTTGCTAGGGAAAATGGTGGCCAATGACTTTGTAAAGAGATGGGAGATGTACATGTGGTTGATTCTAACTTGAACAATTTACGTTAGACCCACAAAATTAATATGTTTTTATTTTATTCTTTTTAGTTCTAATATATATTAATATATAGTATATTAATAACAAATAATACTAAAAATAAATAAGAGTTAAAATATATAATATGTTTTATTATGATTTTTTATATTAGTTATATTTAACTATTCGAGTCACCCTATATTAAAAGAAATGAAATACCCTTCTACTTAAATTAAAATTCTAATAGACTTAGCCAAAAGAATACAAACAGTAAAAATATGAAAATTTCAAGCTTTGGATCGTGAGTAATGGGCACCATAGCCATCCAAATCGCCCCCAAAGCACCGGGGAACACTGCCCTGATGCTAGACTGCCGTTATCTAGTCAAAGACAATCAAATCAAGTTCCTAATCACCTAAGCAAGCCAGGGTAAGTAGGGTGTCGAACACGAGGAGTAGGTGGTCTATGTAATCGTGCAAACAAGTTCTATATTATGAAGTATGAATGTTAGTTATGATCACACAAAAAAATAAGATTGAGTTTTAATACTGATTAAACAGTTTTACAAATTTAAGCAATTAATAAAAGCAAATCACACCCGGGGTTCAAGAATACACACAAAAAGTAATCTCATGCAACCTAACATATTAACTATCACTGATTAACACACACTGACTAATGAGCTAAACCTTAGGCACCAATAATCGCTAACACACGTCACTGGTTATCAAACAGTCCTTACCAGTGTGAATCAACTAAGGGCGATTGCATGCTTCATTGAATTCAACTAGTCAAAACAGTCGTATGAGCAATTATTATAGAAACCGACAAACTAATCGTTCTGATCAACGTAAACCTAAACCGACTGAATGCAATACTAAACATCAATGCTCATAGGTTAATCAAATAGTTACAAAGTATACGTTCTTAATACATGAGAAAACTAAAAAAGATACAAAATTTACATCACAGGTATGACTCGAAGGATTTAGCCGAGCATCAACATCATGGAATCTTCAATTATGATGATAATGAACATAGATATGATCTCGGTATGATTCAGAGTGATGGATTCATCCTCTCTTAGCTCTAGAAACTGCCTGGAGCTGGTTGTTGAATGATAGGGCCGTCCCAAGAATAATAACATGAAATCCCTAACATTTCCGTCTTCTTCACCCATCGCGATACGCGATGGGGTCTTCTGGGATCCATCGCATGGTCAACAAATATTATTTATTCCCATCGCGATACGCGATGGGTCTTCATCCCGGGTCTTCATCTCGCGCCTCAAAAGGTCCAAATTAACTGATTCAATGTCTATGACTTGAAATACAATAAACAAGCATGAAGTATCGAAGTTCCCACATTAAACAATTAAAACTAGTAAATAAACGAACTTAACTATATACAAATTAACCAATCATCACGTCCCCACACTTATCCTTTGCTTGCCCTCAAGCAAACTCTAAAGTAAACATTAAACTCCATCATAGGTATGTGAATTATCATCATTAATACTACTAAGGTTTATGGTCATACACAGTTTCTCAGACTAACACTTTCTAGATTGACATCCCACAAATAAGGTTAAATGATGCTATAAAAACAATAAAGCCGCCCAGACGAGTGTACTGTGTTTCCGATTAAGGCATACAGGTTCATACCCCTCACACTATCAACAATCCTCTCATTTAATATCTGGACTAGCAAAATATGTGCTAGTATATGTCTCTGCCCTCAAATTCCAAATATGAGTCACAACTTAATAAGCTTGTAGGTCAGCCTTATCTCCACCGATTACCCACCGCTTGCATAAAGACTCGGACTAAGGTTTTGCTGAGGCTTAGGTTTGGGTGCAGATTAGGCATATTTAGTGACTAAGGTGGATGAAACCCAGTTTTACCAATACACAAACAACTAATCAAAACCAAATAAACTGCTAATTACACAACTAAATATAAACTAAACTTCTTTTTGGCATTTTGCTGAATTTTCCAATTTTATTATTTTTTTTACTAAACTGATAAAAAATACACTGAAACAAATATAAACAACTTTGACATTCACATATCTACAACTCTTTTGACTATATACAACTCGATAACGAACTGGATTTCATCACATAGGGTTAAAATAAAATAAAGGCCAAGGCTGAAATGGTGTGTAATGTTTGGTTTAGCAAATGAAAAGGAATGAGGTCCAAACAGGCTCCAAGGGGGTAATGTTGGGCAAAGAATTTTATTTAGTGCGGAAAAATGTATATACCGGTTTTCTAAAGTCCTAATATCCATACAGGTGGTGGTATTAAGATCTCGATAAGCATATGAGAACCAAGTTCTATTTCTGTAAAACTTACCGGTTTCCCTCAATAAATGATAAGACATGTTTTATATTTATTATATAATATGTGTATTAAGTATACGGGGCTATCTAACAATATGTCTAGAATTATGGGATGTCGATATGAAACATGTATCCCGTCCCCTTGACTCGTTATTCTTGACTAAATGACTCAATTTTCAACCTCTCTTTTTTAAAACAATTGTTAGGAAAACTATCGAGAAGCTGAAAAACCAACCATGACTAGAAACCTATAACTTGACATTAATGACAATAACTAACAGTTAATAACTTTCGTTTTCGAACACTCTTCGAGGTACTATCGGGCAAAAATATTCAAATTTCCCTCATCCCCACACTTGAGGTTTACATTGTCCTCAATGTTAAAATATTTAAACAATTAATGAACATTTGAGGGTCGGGGATGAAATTGACAGTTTAACAATTGAAAAACTCGGGGATCTAATATGATGGTTCTACTAACAATTATACAATTACACTTCGAACACTTAAAACAAAAAAAAAAACAAAATAGATTATGAAACTAAAATAACCTGATATGAATGACATTGCAATGAAATAATATGGCTCGTGAGCTCTCGTAAACACCCGTGCACACTCGTCTCATCCAAGTACCAACCGAATAACTAAATCTGCATAGTCTCGAGACGTTTAGAAGCAAGCTTCTCACAAGTGTATGGTATAGGTCTATTAAGAGTTATGTAAACATGGCTTTTCTGTTAATTTTATCAAAACAATTACCGAGTCGAATTAATTAATTTCATAATAAATTTTGTTAAACTAATTAAAAATGTTAAAAGACCTAACTCACTTTCGTAGGAATCACGATTGCATTTAGCGTATGCAACAAGCCCTTTAAACCCCCCCAGTAGCCTGGGTGATCGAGTGAGGTCTCGTGAGGGTTTATAATGAACTACACCCACAAAGTTCTAAATACAGAAAAATATACAATAAATTAAATACAATAGATATCAAAACATAGATATATATACAAATTACCCATCTGGTTACCCATACAATTTTTTCCAATATAATATTAATTTATACAGACCATGATAATCAAAAACAAAATAAAGGGAAAATAAAACCAAAAAAATGCAACCGGTAATCTGCTGAAATTTGATCTAGTCATCCATCCGAGCCTCGCCTCTAACATCAGGCTGCTCCACATGCTCCGAAGGCTAAATAAGTGTAGGAGTAAGTGGTACTAGGAAATGAGTAAATAATAATTTGAAATAATCATCATGACGAGTCAGATCGTCCCGTGTCTCCTTCTACATCGCCAGCTGTTGTTGATATATCATTTGAAGTGTGACTGGTTGTTGCGGCTGCGGTGGCGGCTGTCGAAGAGGATACTGATGTTGTGGTCGCATCATACGGGGAATAAGAACATGCTGGCGATGAGTCAGAATACCCATATGCATCGCAACCCCCGCTGCCATACCCGGAGGTGGTGGAGCCTTTGGTCCATGTCGGACGAACCAACGAAGGAGGATCTTGAAGCTCGCAAATCCCAAGTCCCTCCGGGCATCCTCTAACCCAAAAACCTCCCTCACTGGTCCAGGAGTAAAGTACTCCAGTGGATATCTATCAAACACGTCAAGTCTCTCCGCAATCCTCGTAATATACCTCCCTAATGCTAACTGGGTCGATGCACCCTGCAAAATACGACTTCGAGCAAACAACGTAAGAAACAAGATCGCAATGTTGGCCTCTCGACAAGTAACGATCGACAATAAGCACAACAAATCAAAGTTTATACATTTATCGCGGCCTGAATGATGACCAACGATAGTGTAATAAACGATCCTATGTAAATAGCGATGGACAGGGTCCCTATTTGATGACGCCACCACTGAACCCGAGTGGGCCCCGTCCATGATCTGCTCCCAAAACTGAGCTAACCGAGCCGCAGTCAACCGGAACTCTCTATCTCTCTGCGCCCGAATCGTATAACCCATAAAACTCTACAAAAACTCGGGAGTCTGAACCTCCTCCTAAGTATAAGAACCCGTTGCCTGAGCGAAGTCGGGAACAGACATCACGTACACGTGCCGTATAAGTGAGAACGACACGAAACGTGGCTCGGCAAAGTCGGTGGCCGTATGTCTAAATGTCGAGTAAAACTCAAGTGTGGCTCGACAAAGTGCTTCTTCTTCCTCCTTGGCCAATGCTTCGGTACGTCACCTGGAACTTTAAATTAACAATATGAGCAAACCGGGGGTTTTTTGAGACTGCCAAAATGTGCTCATCCGGGAAATTAATGATCTGCAACAACATTTTCATTTCCTTTTTTGTCCCGAATCTCTAGATCAAATTCCCGAAGTAGCAAAACTCATCTGATAAGCCTCGGTTTTTCATCCTTTTGGTCCATAAGGTACCTGACTGCAGAGCGGTCAGAATAAAAAATCACTTTACTATCCCAAATATAAGACCAAAGTTTATCTAGAGCATATACTACTGCTAGTAACTCCGTGTCGGTTGTTGTGTAATTTAATTGAGCATCCTAGAGAGTTTTACTTGCATAATATATGGCAACGGGTTTCTTGTCAACCGGTTGACCCAAAACAGCCTTGACCACATAATCACTTGTATCACACATTATTTCAAAAGGTAAATTTCAATCGGGTGATTGCAAGATCGGGGCTTCAACCAATTTCAAATTCAAAATGTCAAAGGCTTTAGCACATTCTTCATTAAAGTCTAACGAGGCATCCTTTAACAATAAAATACATAATGGCTTAGTGATATCACTAAAACCGATAAATCGTCTATTAAACCCAGCTTGCCCCAAAAATGATCTAATGCCCTTGACATTCATGGGATGAGGTAGAGTGGAAATAACTTGAACCTTAGCTCAGTCCACCTGAATCCCACGACTCGACACGACATGGCCCAAAAAAATCCCCTCTTGGACCATAAAATGGATCTTCTCCCAACTAAGAACCAAGTTCGTTTCAACATATCTTTTCAATACTCTTTCGAGTTGATTTGAACATGCCTCGAAAGATGTGCCAAAAATCGAAAAGTCATCCATGATAATTTCTAAAGACTCCCCCCATATCGGAAAAAATACTCATCATGCACCTTTGAAAGGAGGCGGGAGCGTTACATAGCCCGAATGGCATCCACCTAGATGCGGATGTGCCATACGGGCACACAAACGTAGTCTTCTCCTTATCTTAAGGATGAATAGCTATCTAGTTATACTCGGAATACCCATCTAAAAACAATAAAATTTTTGAACAGATAGCTTTTTAACAATTTGATCGATAAACGGAAGCGGAAAGTGATATTTCGATGTTGTCGTGTTAAGTTTTTGATAATCATTACAAATACGCCACCCGGTTACCGGACGGGTGGCGACCTCGTTACCCGAGTCTTCCTTGACGACTTGAATGCCCGCTGTTTTCGGTACTGTCTGTGTCGGGCTTACCCATGTGCTGTCAGAGATGGAAAAAATAATCCCATCGTCTAGCCATTTCAACACTTCTTTCTTCACCACTTCCCGCATGTTCGGGTTCACCCTCCGTTGAGCATCGTGTGCGGGTTCGACATCCGGATCTGTTAAGATTTTGTGCATCATAATTGAGGGATTGATTCACTTCAAATCCGCTATCTTCTACCCGATTGCTTCCTTGTTTTGCAATCAGCACCGCCATCAAGAAGTTTCCTATTCAACAGATAAATTAGAAGCTATGATAACAGGTAAAGTTTCATTCTTGCCAAAGAAAACATATTTAAAAGGCTTTGGGAGCTCCTTCAGCTCGACTTTTGGTGCCTCCTGCAGTGATGGTTTCAGCCCGGTATCTATTTTCTCGGGAAGTGATTCCACCTGAACTAACCATGGTGGACGGTCTACTCGCACAACCGCAACCTCTAGCTGTCTATCCTCTTCTTTCAGCAACTTATCTGTTTCCACCTATAACCTGTCAAACAAAAAACATGTCTCCGTTGTGCCATCCATGTTAACGACAGATTCGTATAGCGAGATGCACTTGTCAATGACATCAGCCATGAAGCCCTCGTCTTCTAAAGGAGAATTATTTCCATGTGTGAAAAAATTAATCCTCAACTTACGGTTACCAAATGTCATGTCAACAGTACCATTTCTACAATTAATGCTGGCATTTGCGGTGGCCAAAATCGAACTACCAAGGATAACCGTGGGTTGTTTGGTCCTTTCTCCCAAAACATAATCGAGGACCAAAAAGTCAACTGGAAAATAAATATATTCTACCTTGATGATAACGTCAGTCTGTATCCCCCGAGGAAGTTTGGGTGTTTGGTCAGCTAAAACAACCGTGGTGGCGGTTGCCCGAAGCAGACCGAAGTCATACCGGTCGTATAGACTTCCCGAGAGAATACTGATGCTAGATCCAAGGTCTAGAAGCTCACGTGCCATTTTAAAATCACCCACTTGTAACTTGGGTGAAAGAGCACCCGAAAGGATTGCACTCACATTATCGGTAAAATCAATCTGTTTGGGAATCTTATGACTCCTCTTTTGTGTGCACAATTCTTTCAAGTACTTCGCACAGGCGGGAATCTGTTTTATGGCATATAGAATGGGAATATTAATTTTAACATGTTTAAACGTGATGTGTGTTTAATGAATGCCCTTTTTAAATAACTCACAACTAGCTTTAAATTTATGAAACGAAAATCCTAACGAATCCACACGCAACCGGCAAGTGTACCGATCACTAATAGCATAGACCTAAGGAAGTCCGAGTATCGAACACAAGGACACGAGAAAACATACTTAATACTTAACCCTAACCAAGACTCACCTAAGAATAATATAATTTAAATGATTTTTTAATTATTAACTACTTAACCTAACTTACTTTAATTAACTTAAAAGACTTAACTTAAGAAAACTAGACGAAACTGTGAGAATAAAACTTATTAATGGGGAAAACGTCTACCTAGGTAAGAATCCTATTGAAGGTATAATAAGCTAATGGATTGTAGAATCTCAAGACACCGGTTCCTAAGGATGACACAACTAAGGTTCACTCAAGAAAGCTAGATCACCTCTCGGTCTCACTAACAAACCCTAACCTACACTTAGTTGATTTTAAAAACTAACCGGGTAACGAATTGTTAAAGTGCTCTAATGCCGACTCTCCTCTCGGTCTCACCGACACACTACCCTAATGGAGACGAATACTACGCAACCAAGGATAGAGGAACAATTTAGTTTAACTTAAACTAGGTCAACTAGTCGCTCACAAACCCAAACCCGACAAGAACCGAACCCGCTCTCGCGCGATCTAATATTAACAAGTAAAAGCTATGAGACGACCCTACTTCCTATCACCTCTCGGTCTCTAAGAAGGTGTCTACCCGCTGATTTTAACTAATTAATGTACCCAATTTAACCCTACGGTTGTACACCCTGCAAACAATCTCTAAACACAAAGTAAGCTAAAATCAATCAAAACCAATTCAATCAATCAAAGCAAGAGGTATGAGTATAATTAATCAAAACACAGCCACTAAACACAACCTAGATCAATATTAAACAAAACTTTCATCAACTATTCAAGTCATATTGATCAAACAATCCAAGAAACTCATTAAAACCGAACAATAATCATCAAACCTAGGTAGAACTAACAAGATTAGCTATTCATAACTTTTGTACAGCAGATAATAATCATAATTAAGCTCAAAGTATCCATTAAAAACTGATGGGAACTTGTTTTAAAGTCTAAAACTCAAAAACGAACTCACAAACGTTAAAACAAGCAAAACCGACAACTAGAGGATAAAAGATAGAACTGTAAGCTTGTCCTCCTTGGTTTCTCCTCTAGAGCAGGTGTGGTGGCTGGAAAATTTGTTCCAAATCGTTCATAGGGTATAAACCCTTATATATATATATATATATATATATATATATATATATATATATATAACATATATATATATGTTTAAACACCTCTTTCCTAATATAAAATAGGTTAAAACAAGCCCACAAGGCTCACTAGAAGACAAAATAGATGAGGTAGCTGATTCCTGAATATTCTTGGCAGCCTTTGGGACATGTGAGGCGTCGCATATCATGGGCATGGATTCCTCACCTGGTCGAGTAGCGCGGACAGGTCCTGGGTGCTCGTTTCTTCGTTTTCTGACTCGTTTATCTTCAAACGCGCATACCGGCTTCATCCGAATCCCGTTTGAGCTGATTCTTTCTTCATTAAACTCGTTTTTTCGCTCTCTTCAACATGGGACCTATCATATACACAAACATTTAATTTCATGCAAGAAAAGGTTATATCCGTTAACGGTTTATGCATAAAACAACACAAAAACGAGATAAAACGCTATGTGTTTTGCAACACATCAAAACGTTTCCCACATTTCTTCTTGTTGTGGGCCCCTTTTGGATGCCATCTTCTCCTTAGATGGCGCCAACAAAGCATCGAGATAGGGAACGGTTTTCACCTTCCCCTTGTCCTTAGGGTTGTTAGTGTCATCTCTCAGGTCCGGTTTATTAATACTATTTTCACTTTCATTAGATTCATTTAAATTAACTAGTTCCGGATCGTCATCACTGACGAGAGTCTCATCAATTTTTTCCACCATCCTCTTAACCAATGGTGGTGGAACCCCAACTTTGTTATCATAACTTTTCCCATTTCTTAAAATACTTACCTGCTTAACATGCTTTTTTGAACTCGAGCTGTAATGGTTCGGGTTGACCATGGTATCACTCGAGAGTTGACCCACACTTTTCTGTAACTTTGCCACATCAGCTGCGAGCTGACCAATCCGCTTTGACATTGTCTCTAGTGATTTATCCCGTAACTCAAACTGTTTCTTTGTATCAGCATGATTATTTATCACAATCTTTAGCAACACATCCAACTTTGAGTGCACCGACTCATCTGCATATCCCGAGGACCCTTTCTGCTGGTCCTGACAACCCAATGAATTACCACCGCGGTTACTGTCTCTGTTATACCCCTGATTCTATTTATACGAACCCTGCTGCTAATAATCGCCTTGGCGATAATTTCCCAACTGTTTGTTCTTGTTCGATCTCTGAAAGTTCGGTTTTAACTGAGTAGTCGCTTTCCCATATAGAAAGTTCGGGCAATTCCTCAGGCCCGGGTGATAAGTGTTTGAATTGAACCCATGGCCCTTGGAATCCCCGTAAGCATAATTAACCTCCTCAGACTCCTCATCATCATCATCATAAAATTCTGGGCAGAACTATGCCTAAGCTCACCACTTTCCTCACATACATGGAATCTAACTCCAACTTTACCAACCTCTTTCTTTTTCCCCTTTCTGTACCCAGCCAGTTCACGTTCCAATTCAACTATCCTTTCAAATTCACTCGTGGCTGACTTTACTGATCTGGAAGAAGTCTGGTGTCTTTGTCTTTCATTTGTTGCCTCTACTTTAGAGTCCTCACACACAAACTCCAAAAATTCCCAATCATCTTCCTCGGGTTGGTTCAACAGTTTACCATTACATGAGGCTTTCAAGTGTTTTCTATCCTCGTAAGTCAACCCATCAACAAAACACTTCACCAATTCCCACAATTCAATCTGATGGCGTGTAACATCATGCTTTTGAAAAAAATAAATAAAATAAATTTCGTTTATTTAAAAGTGTGTCGTTTATCGGTTTAGATAAATAAACTAACAGTAGGTGGGCTTGGACATTTAAAAGATGGAATAAGGGACGGAACATGACTTAGGTCCATGGGCTTAAGGGAGTATAAATTCCCCATAAACCTTTCCATTATTATCTAACTCGAAACCATAGCCTAGACCTCTAAAAGAAACACACACACGTTCCTTTATCCCGAGCCAAGATCCGAAGGTGAAAATCCGAGCTTGTTGGTGCTAGAACGTCGTAACGAGCCAAAACCGACATCAAACCTAGATCGTGTTTGCGAAAACCGATTTATTAAAGGTACGTTTATAACGGAAATTGTTCATTTATGTTCGGTTCGTTTAAGTAATCCTAGTTCTGAATGAATATGGTAAAAACGAATCAAGCGAACTGATTCACAGTGCAATACATTAACATTTGATATGTTAATCGAGGGTATTAAGAGCCGGTTACATATATATACATATATATACATATATATACATATATATATATATATATATTTCAAACGCACCAGTTAGAAACGATGTTTAGGTGATTTGATGGTTAGGGTTTACAGGCATTGGGAATACGATATCAATGACACCAAATTTGTGTTGTTTCATCGTGTTTCTAAGGTTAATTGGAATTCTAGGGTCTCTTGACTGTTGTTGTTCTTGACGATTTTGACTTTGACCCTAGATTCAAACATTTGGATAAGAGCTGATGCTCATTCGTTATGATTGAACGAATCGTTGGTCATTCGTTAAGCAACCATAACGAATGAGAATGCAGGTGTGACGAATGAGCCTTCATTCGTCCTATAAGAGTCAGAATGAGCTTATTTTTTCATGATCCGTTCACTTGTCATGAGAAGACAACGAATGGAGACATTTGTTATAGTTTCTCCTGTAACGAATGAGGCCTTCATTTGTCTCAAAGAAAGCACGAATGTCATTAGTCATTCGTTATGTTCACATTCGTCTCAGACCAAGGCATACGTTATAACGAATGAAGCCATTCGTCCTAGAAAAAAAGCATAGCGAATGATACATACCCAGAACCCATTCATCATAACGAATGGGGTAGCGAATGAGTCTTAGCCAGAGACCATTTGTCATAGGGAATAAAATAATAATTTAAGAGTCCTAATGATATTTGTGTTAAGGCAGTTAATGAAAATAAAACTAAGGCAATTAAGGCAGTAAACCCCAGCCAGGAGCTCTGCCCCTTGGACCCCGCTAGGGGCGGTGCCCCGGACCCCCGTTCAATGAGGGTTATATTAAACTTGAAATTCGATATGGGTAGTCATAGTTAATTGATACGTGTAATTGTTATACAGTTAGCCGTGCCTAGTTAAAGAAAGGAGTTACCATTAACTCTGAGAGGAACCGAGTTCAGGTGAGTTTCTAGCCCCATTTCCTTGTTATGTTTTCTGGGCTGTGTGCATACTCAATGTGATTAGTTAATACACTTACCCTAACTGGTAAGTGTATGCCTTATATGATTTATGTGATAGTGATTGAGGTTATGAACGAATGCTTGTCGGTACATGAACGATCTTCGGATATTGCACGTATCGCTAGGGAAGGTGAGTTTTATAACAGATGTATGAACGATACATGAATGATTACGAGTATGTATGAAATTATATAATAAAATGTAAAGGAGTGTAGGTATGGCTGTATGGAAAGAAGGGACTAGACCCTACTAATATCTAAGGTACCAGGAATTGGGCCTTACATGGTGTGGGCATTTTCTGATCATCTCTTTGAATCTGGTGAATGCCTCGTGAAACAGTTCGTCCGATAATTGTGAAAAGTGGCGAATTTCCATCCGGGCCTCTTTTGTCTTAGACTGTGAGTAATATTCATTAAGGAAAACCTGCTGCATCTCGGCCCAATTAGCAATACTATGCATTAGTAGCGAGTTAAACCAGTGTTTTGCTTTGTCTTTTAGTGAAAACTGGAATAACCGCAACCGAACCTCTTCTTGGTCAAACGTACCGTCACCATTGACTGGCACATAGCCAAAAAATCTGACAAATATGAATACGGGTCCTGGAATCCATCCCGTGGAAATGTGGCACAATATTAATGTATGATGGCCCGGACTTAAATGTCTGTTGTCCCGTCACTCACACTTGTGGAACAATTGGGGATGCTCCGTCTGAAATAGCTGGTCTGAACCGACTGTTAACACCCTGAACTGGGCTACATAATTCCTCCTCCCCCCCAGGGATTCACCAAACCTTCTCTGTTAACCTGAATACCCCGTACTCTGTCGACCCTTTCTGCTCTTTTAAACCTGTTTTCCCCAATACCGTTTCTTCCATTGTTTCTGTTTACAACATCACCCTGTCTCTAATTCACCGGTGCATCCACCTCCTCATCCCAATCATTATTTCCCTCAGTTATTGGCTCAAGCCCCTCGTTCCGTCTAACTCGCCAATTTGCCTCGTTATTACTTTTAAAACCTTGACCCGAATCTTTCTCTTCCCCTTTTTCATCATCTTCTGTATGGATATTGACATGATCCTCATCATAATCAATCTGAACTCGGCAACTAGGGGTGTTATGTGGGGCTGATGGTCTGGCATGATCAAAATTTTGGTTTCGGTTTCTAGAAAAACGAGATGAGCTGTTCAATTTGTTTTGCTTGTTGGAATTTAATGGTGGAAGTTGGTTATTTTCGATTTGGAAGTCTGGGTTAAAAACGTTATTTTCTGGGAGTGGGTTCGGGTGTTGGTTCTGGTTTTAATTCTAATTCTGGTTTTGGTTTTGGGTTTGGTTCTAGTGTAGACATTCCATTTCTGATGTTCTGCTTTGTGCTCGGTTCTGCCGAGCTAATCTCTCATTTTCATGCTCGAAAATAAGCGGTGACTGTCTGTCCGAGTGGGGGGCGTGCATATATCTGTTACCTACACAAACAACACACCTCGCGTAAAAATGGAAAAATAAAATTTAAACTAAAAACTAAAAAATTAAAACTAAACTTAAACTAAAATAAACAAGAAAATCAAATAACACAAAAAACACTAAGCGCACTAACTCTCTAGCAACAACGCTATTTTGATGCTAGACGGTCGCTATCTTGTAAAATAAAATTAAATCAAGTTCCTAATCACCTAAGCAAGTTAGGGTAAGTAGGGTGTTGAACACTAGGAATATGTGGTCAATGTAATCGTGAAAACAAGTTCTAATATTATGAAGTATTAATGGTAGTGTTGATCACACAAGAAAATAAGATTGAGTTTAAATACTGAATAAATAATTTAACAAATTCAAGCAATTAATAAAAGCAAATCACACTAGGGGTTCAAGAATGCACACAAATAGTACTCTCATGCAACTTATCAGAATAACTATCATTGATTAACACAGACAGACTAAGGAGCTAAACCTTAGACACCAACAATTGCTAACACACGACACTAGTTATTAAACAATCCCTACCAGTGTGACTCAACTAAGGGCAATTGCATGGTTCATTGAATTCAACTAGTCAAAACAGTCCTATGAGCAATTTTTATAGCAACCGACAAACTAAACGTTCTGATCAACGTAAACCTAAACCGACTGAATGCACATCAATACTGATAAATTAATCAAATAATAGTTACAAAGTATTCGTTCTTAATACACGAGAAAGCTGAAAAATGATACAAACTTTACATCCCGGGTATGACTTGAAGGATTCAGCCGAGCATCGACATCATGGAATCTTCAAGTATGATGATAATGAACATAGATATGATCTCGGTATGATTTATAGTGATGGATTCGTCCTCTCTTAGCTCTAGAAACTTTGAAACAGGTTGTTGAATGATCGGGTCGTCCCAAGAATAATAACATAAAATCCCTAACATTCCCGTCTTCTTCACCCATCGCGATACTCAATGGGGTTTTCTGAGGTCCATCGCGTATCACGATGGACCATGGTCAACAAATATTATTTAATCCCATCGTGATACGCGATGAGTCTTCAGGCTTGCCCATTGCGTATCGCGATGGGTCTTCACATCAGCAATAAATTATTATTTTCCTCTTTTCGTGTGTTGGACATCCCGGTCTTCATCCTGTGCCTCAACAGGTCCAAGTTAACTGATATAACGTCTATGCCCTGAAATACAATAAACACGTATGAAGTATCGAAGTTCCTACAATAAACAGTTAAAACTAGTAAATAAACGAACTTAACTATATACAAATTAACCAACCATCATGCCCCAGGGCACCTTTGGTGGTAATGGGGTGGGGGTGGCCTCCCACACATCGCTAGATGAGGGGAAGAAGGTGGGCACTGATTGGTGGGTTGACTTTAATTGTTTTATTTTTAGTAATAATAATAATAATAATAATAATAATGTGGTAATGATTAGAATGGGCTCTATCCACTATACTATTTTGTAGAAAAACGCCCTTATGATGACGTGACGTCAGATGACGCAAAACGTCCCATAAAGGTTTCTCATCCACTACATATAGTCTTACAATGATTAGAAAACGGGTTTGGTATCCAACTAGTCATTTTGGTTAAACATCATGCAAGCAAAATGAAATTAACTATAATATAAATTATTTTTAGCTATTATGAATTTACAAGATAAAAAATATTTTTAATAATTTGAAAGAAAGAACATGTGTGTAGTTAATGTCTCTTTCATGCTATGTGGTAGCACGACTGTCAAGTTAGAACCCCGAGTTTATTTTGGTTTTCGTCTCATTGTGTGTTATGTTAGAGAGTTATGCTCTTTTGATGACACAACGTCTGTGTAGTGGCAGTTGGCGGTATGTTTTATTGGGGAACACCCAAACCAAACTCTGAAAGCTATTGTGAGCCCGGTTAAAATAACATAGTATAACCAGAGTAGGCAAGGAGGCTCTCCAAATTAAAGAATGTGATAACCTAAATACAAAAAGTAGCCGTTCTTGCCAAAAAGAAAAAAAGAAAAAAAAAAGTTAGTGTCTCTTTTATGTGACTAAAAATAAGAATAACATAATGTATTTTTACCAATCATATTCCAAGACACATATTCTTAAAATCATTTTAATTGGCGTAATTATAACTGGCGATTGGAAAATGACAATTCGATAAGAAAAATGATAATTATACAACTACTTCGGTGACCTTTATTTGAACCAAATTATGATTCAGTTGTAAAAAATTTCTAAACAAATTCAACACTGGAAAAACTATTATTGAAGAGACCAAATTTCAACTAGATTAATAAAATTGATTTGAAAATTGAATTCAGTTTAATCGAACAAACGGAGAAATTTGGTCATCAAGTGTATGTACTATTTAGCGTGTTGTTTCGATTTGTGGCTTTGAGCCTTTGATTACTTTGTAAACTTGTATTCTTTAAAGCTCTTACGACTAGAAAGTGGTGCTCACCAAAAAAATCGCCTCTTATAGCTTCTTTTGTCGCCCCTTACGGATGGCCTCAAAAATCGCTAACAATTTTTAGTCTAATGTGAGAAAAAAATTCGGGTCTTAATTAAAATTGTTTTTAAATAAAAAATTGAGTTTAAATAATTAATATTTTATTGAACTAATTGGGTTATGATTTAGGTTGTGCAAAACCATTGTTATGAAAATGTATTTAAATGAATTAGGTATTGGGTTTAAACATTAAGGAATGATTTATTAGTATATATATATAAACTAGCTTTGAAAACCCGTGTATTACACGAGATAAATTAATGTATAAATTACAAAGAATAATTTAATACAAATAAAAAAAGGTGACTAAGTCTCTTTATATTATGTAAAAAAATGTGTTACAAATATAGTCCTTTTATATCATCAAATATATTTGAATTTTAATCGAGAATGAGTTGTTCTTTCATCGGTATACAATAATGAACCAGTGACACTGGAAGCAACATTTAAAACAATGAGACATTTCGATGTGAAAGATGCAACTAAAGTCTTTCACAAAAAATGTTATACATTTCATAGCTGACCATAGACAAAAAAGACACCAGATTTTTCTTTTTAAACAACTTTCATGTTGTTGTTATAAACACATTTTTGTTCAACTATCACAATAATCTTATAATAAATATACAAAATAGAAAATTTGTCTTTGATTTTTAAGAGCGAATATTTGTAAAAAAAAATAAAAAAAAATTATTATAGTTTTCTTTAATATGAAGATGTCTAAAAAAATTGAATGTTAATGTACTTTTTACACATAAACTCTTTTATATATTGTCGGTCCCGAATATTCACTCACAATCACACTCAAGTCATAACTCACACAATAAATGTGTCGACAAGGGAGTTAATGACAGTTGCTATTTTAGGAAAGAAAACCGTTTGTTAAAGGCGGAATCAATAACAAACAGTGTAGTTGCTAAAAGGTTAATAACAGGTAACTAACACATAAGAATCACTAAAAAGATTTTCATTCATATAATATAAATCATACAAATGTTAATCGATTTAGGGTTTCTTGATGGATAGTTATGTCCGTACTATTCTATGACAACCGTCACAACAAATATTCTCTCAATAGTCTATTTCCATCTATCCATGAGTAGTGCCCTAAAATATTTCTTTTATAGGCCTGACACCTCAAGACAGCTGTCATTCCATCTAGAAACCCTAAATATAAAATACATATTCAAATTACATATTCAAAACTATCCTAAGTGTAAAAACATGCCTTCCGGGTAAACTTTGCTTGAGTTGTCTTCTCCGGGTAGGATTGTGCCTTGTCTTCTTCGGGTAGACCTGGTAACCTTGAAGTGTGCTTGGACAGTTTTCCGGGTAGACTTTACTTGGAGTATTTTCCAAAGGAAAATACTTACCTAGAAGACTTCAATCTTCTTGATCATATCAGACTTTGCCCGACATGATCTTACGAGCAACCTTGTTCTTCAATGGTCCCTTCAACTCCTTGCTAGAAAATAGCTTATAATCAAAGTGTGCTAGGTATCACTGTACCCTACTTGAGTTGAACCCTGCCCGATCTTTCAATCACTTGGCTTCATGAGCTTGGTTAGCCAAGAGCTTACCAGGAGGTAAACCTTACTCGGCTATGAAGAACAATCCTGCTACACATAGTGAACCCTGCCCAGGTACAGAAGAATTGAGAAGAAGAACCGTGATTCTATCAAATATAGAACTTATCTTAGAATGCATGGTTTATCTGATAGAGATCTGAGTAAAATGAAGTTTGCTTATTTGTAAGATCATTAAAAGTCAAATGTTAAAAGAGTAGAGAGAGAAGAAAATGAGAGAATGAGAAGGGAAGCAAACTAGAAGGAAAATATTGATGAATTAATGAAGGGGTTTGGAGGCAAATGCAAATACCTGATTGATAGAGGCATGGCAATGGAAAGGGTTGATAGCCTTTTAAAAGCTCAAGTTGAATCCTATTTCAGAAAATTGTCAATGAAAGATGAATCTGACAAAACTACAAAGACGCCAAGAGTTGTCACTTTGGCTGAAAAGGAGAAATCTAAAAAGAAGAAAAAGTGGGAGGATGAACAGCTCAAATTACTTGAAAGATTAATGGAGGCAAGAGGGAGCTTGAATGCGGTTCACGTAATGAATAGAAGTGAAAGGTTAGCCCAATATCAGTCTGAACTTAATAAGATTAATCAAGAAAAGGCTCAATCTTCAAAGGCTGCCAAAGTCCCTACTGTTGTGGAAGTAAAGCCTGAACCAGTTGTATACAGGGATACATGGGAAGATGAGAATATAATCAGAACCCTAAAAGGGTTAATGATGAGCAAAGGAATGGAAGAAAATGATTTTGATCTCTTGGGAAAGGCTAAACTGAAACAACTATTTTATGAACAAAAGGATGCATGAGAGAGACTGGAGGCAGAACAAAGAGATCCCAGAAATTTTGAGGTTGGACCAGGAGGAGTTCGATTTGTTCCTGCCGGTCAACTTGGAGATGAAAGAGTGTTGAGAATGATTGATAGATTGGCAAGAGAAGGACGTGAGAACATTCTAAATTTGATGGCTATTCCTGTAGAAATGATAATTTCTATGTTTATGAAGAAATTTGGGGAATTGGGGGCCACTAAACCCAAAAAGGAAATTCCTTCTAGGCCCTCAGCCTCAAGAGCACAAATTTCTACAAGATCCACACAACAACGATAAAATAGGCCACCATCTGATGTGGACCTACCAAAAAGGCTCTTTTATGACTCTGTGTATGAAACTCTGAAGGCGGTAATGAAGAGTGGAGATTTGAAAGAAATCATCTTTGAGGATGATTTTGCTGAATTTAAGAGGGAACAGCTGGAAGAGATGGCAAGTCTAGATCTGTATGACTATCATGACAGGAATAGACTTGCAGGAAGACAAAAGAATGAACTATCTAAACATCTCAAGGAGGAGGCAAGGACAGGATTCCCTATGTTGAGCAAATAGAGGTAGTGGAATATGTCTGCACATGAGAAAGCCAGGATGGAAAAGAGGATGAATAACATCATATATTCTGAGATTGGATATATTTCACAAGTGCGGAACAAAGATCCTCTGGCTAATATGATGGTCTGCATAAGTATGAGAAGGAGGATGACAAGGCCTAATCTGGAAGTCCAGAGTAATGGTAGGATTGCTCGAATTGATTACAAAGAAGAAGATGAATCCTACATTCTCAGAAATTCGAATGGACTGGCCTTGGGAATTATCAGAACAGATGAAGACCTAACATACTTGCATGGTGATGATTTAAGAGATATTATGGAGTGGACTTTGCCTGAAAACCACCCTCATCATCAGTTATTATTCATGTTCAAGGAAAGAGCAGGATGTGCAAAGTTGGAAAGAAGACAAGCAGCCTCAAGCTCAAGAAGATGATATTAGGTTTTTAGCTTAGGTTTTGCTTTGTAATGTCCACTGAACAGAATTTCCACTTGTAATATTTTGTTTATGCAATGTAATATAACTTTGAAATTTGATGTGTATTTTTGACTAAGTGTATGTAACCATAGAAGTGTTTTGGTACAGCTGAGGTTGTTACAATCTAGGGGAGATTGTTGGGATGAGAAAAGTGCTAAATGAATATTGGTTACTTCTCAACCTCTCAAGAAACTGGTAAGTATGGAAACTGAGCAAGCTCAGACCTCCCAGCAAGGTTTTACTTAGCCTAGAAAGGTATTTTGCCTTTCGGGCAAGGTTATCTTCTTGAAGTCTTCTTAAGTGTCAATCCGAGCAGGGTTCACTTTGTCTAGCAAGGTTGTTCTTCAAGCCAAGCAAGGTATTCTTTCCCAGCAAGCTCTTGGCTAAACCAAGCTACTGAACCAAGTATTTTGGAAGTTCTAGGAAGGTTATTCATTAATAAACAGTGGTCCCAGCAAGCTTGAAGAAAGTTGATAAGGAAATATCTTAAGGACTTTTTCTAGCAAGGTTCAACTCCGAGCAAGCTACAGTGCTACCAGCACAAGTCTACAGTGTTACCAGCACACTTGGGTTTGTTCAATAAGTTAGTTGTTAACAAAGAGTTGAAGGGATCTCTGAAGAACAAGTTTGCTCGTTGGACGATATCGAGCAAAGTTTGCTATTGTTAAGAAGATTGAAGTCTGTTAGGTGAATATTTTCTTTGGAAAATATTCTAACTAAAGTATACCCGGAGAACTGTTTCCCATCACACTTTAGGTTACCAGGTCTGCTCGGAGAAGACAAAAGCTACAAAGCTTACCCGAAGACCTGTTTTACACTTAGAATCTTTTGTAATATGTTTTTTGATTATGTGTCATTAATTACGATTTCCAGAAGGAATGACAGCTGTCAGGCTAGGCCTGTAAATAGAATAATTTAGGGCACGCCTAAAAAGAGAGACAAGAGATACGATTGAGACGGCCGGATAATATTCCTGACTTTGAGGGTGACGGTTGTTCTTTATTACGTACTGACAAAAACATTTCCTTTTCTGGAACCCTGATTGATTCCTGTTTGTATGAAATCTTTCTACAAATGGAAATCTTTTGAGTTACAGTCTGTGTTTGTTACATTAGTATTTATCAAGCAACATATATTGTGTTAGTGATTCCGTCGTTAATACAATATTGTTCTTACCCAAAATAGCAAGTCGTTAACCTTCTTGTCGTCACCTAACGGTGTGGGTTGCGACAGTGGTATAGTGTTCGAGATATAACGGGACCGACAAGTCGGGATAGGCTTCTTAACCCAATCAGGTTTATCGATGAGAACCCATACACCCAGTCGGTTAAACTGTTGCAATTCCTCTTGCATTGATTCAACCCATGAAGTATCAGCAAGTGCCATGCGAACACTCGTCGGCTCCATTTGAGATAAGAAGAAAGTGTATCGATCGATACTCATGATTCCTGATGAATTCATATCAGTAAACGCACATAAAATATTATCATCATTTGCATTAGCAATCTGATGTCGTGTATGAACACCTACATCAAGATCACCAATGAAGTTGTCCTGAGGATGATATGTGTGAATCCGAAGTGTCGGGTTTTCATGAACAACAACATGATCACTTAAATTAGTAAGATTCTTTTCAGCAGCGATATCTTCCATAGTATGAGATGATTCCCTAACAAGTACCTCGGTAACGTCGGGATTCTCAACGAATGGAGCCGAAGAAGAATCTATAAAAGGACCCTCATCCGAAGAAACAAAAACAGCATCAGATGGTTCATGATGTTAAAGGTCAGCAATATCATCATAATTAGAATATCAAGCATGGAAAACATTTGATCTTCCAAATAGGCAAGTACCAAGCCTTCATTTGGTTCGTTAATTGAGGAAGTAAAAGAATTAAATAATCCCTCATAATCGAACATCCAATCTGGACCCTTTCCAGCAGAAGGTGTAGTGTAGCTTTGACATCAACATGGCACCACTCTTCTACACAACCTGAAGAGAAATTAAATACACATTTCTTAAGTGCCACATAGCCCAGAAAATAACCTTCAATAGCCTTCTCATCGAATTTTCCCGCATCACGTTTTAACCTTGTGCAAGGACACCCGAAAAGTTCAAGGAACTTTAAATTAGGTTTGCGGTTGTTGAGAAGTTCATAACTTGTCATTTGAAGCTTTAACTGTTAGAATACAATTGAGTGAGCAACAAGCAGTATTCACAGCTTCATTCCAGAAATGAACAGGAAGCTTTGAATATGCTAGCATTGTTCTTGCTGCTTCAATCAATGTGCGGTTCTTCCGTTCAGCAACACCGTTCTGCTGTGGTAAATAACAAGCACTATATTATCGACGAATACCTTTGTGAATACAGAAAATGTCCAATATATTATTTTTGAACTCCGTACCATTGTCACTTCGAATGCGTCTCACCTTATGTTTGTAAAGCGATTCGATCTTAGTGATTAAATTTTGCACAAGAACCGGTGTCTGATCTATAGAACTCATAAATAACACCCACGAGTACCTCGAATAGTCATAAGTCATGACTAAATAGTACCAGTCTCCATCAATACTTGCACGATTCACAAGACCAAACAAATCCATATGAATTCGTTCAAGTGGAGTATCAATAGAATTAAATAACTTCGTCAGGTGTGACTTCTTCTTCCGTTTGCCCTTATTTCATGCAACATAGTGATCAATCAACTTGAAATGCTTTAGCGAAACTCCCTCCACTGAATCATTAGCTATCAGATGATTCATCTTTCTTACATGAATATGACCCATACGCATGTGCCACAGAATCGAGTCTTTCTCAGTTGCTTTAGAGATAAAACACGTTTCCACAGAAGTTGAGGTTGATACTTTAGTACTCATGTTTAGTACATAAATATCATTCAAACTAGGAGAACACTTAACAACCATGTCTTCTGGAATGGCATATCCTTGTTTAAGTATTATGCACTCCTTGTCGGTAAACACAAAGGGAAAACTTCTTGTCACAAATTTGAGAAACACTCAACAAACTGTGATCCACCTTGTCACAATAATTTACTTTTCAAACGTAATACTACCATTTGACACATCGCCCTCTTTGGTTATCATGCCACTGAATTACCCGCAAAAGCCACATAACCCCCTTGAATATTCTTCACATTGGTTAGAAGGTTAATATTGCCAATAATATGACGAAAGCATCCACTATCCATAATCCAGTTTTCTCTCGAGATAGCCCAGGCCAAAAAGGCAGCCCAGGCCTCAGTCTTGGGCACCTCTTTCTTTTCATGAAAAGAGTTAATCACTTTAGACCCTAATTGTGATTTATGCACTTGTGAATAAGTCACAAGTCTTTTTGACTTACGTCTTAGATATGCATCTTTAATCACATTTGTGTCATAGTTTGTACAAAGTGGCTGTGAAAGTACAAACACTTTGGGTTTTAACTTAACAATGTTATCAGAACATGAACCACCTTTCGTGGGTTCACATCATGAAACATTATCTGCGTCTCGTCAATTTGAGACGGTGGTCTCTTAAGAATCTCCTTAACCAAAGGAACCTTTTTGGGTTGTTCCAAGATAACAGGATTAATATTCTTCAGTTTCCTTGTTCAACAATTTCTTACAACATTCCACGTTCGCCACATAAGAAACAGGTTCTCATATCCATGAGCGTACGTTGTGGTTTAACAGACGATTGTGCAACATTGGATTGACGAGAATCACTTGAGATTTAACAGCATCCAAATCGTCAAAGGTCACAACCTTTTTCTTTTTGTAAAATTCCAAATTTGATCAGTTGGAGAAACTTTGTAAAGTGTCAGTTCCAGTAGAACTAACAAATGTTACAGGTTTAACAATTTTTAATTGTTGTTTCAAACTTGATTTAATTATTGGCGTGTTTAACGATTTAGATCTTGCAAAAGCTCGCTCAAGATCATGTAAACTTGAAGTTTCATTCTAAAAGACACTCTCGATCAGTCTTGGTTTGATCAAGTGTATGGGAATGTCTTTTTCTTCAAAAACTTTGTTTACACCCTTTAATTTAAACACACAACCTGTGTTTACTTTACCACAAGAAGGATTAATGAATCACATTAAATCCTCATCAGATATTGTTGGCTTTTCTAATTTCTTGGGTTTAATCTTTGAATTATTGTTCTTGGATGCATTTGAACCATACACCGCCTCCTCAAACTCATGAGGTTCACATAAGATGGGATTAGAATGTGGAATATTCTTTTCCTTGCATATGATTTGAGGTTCAAACACATCCTCAATCACAACCTCTTCAACAGTATTGACAAACACTTTGTTGCTTTGAATGTGAGATCCTTGAGCTGATGAAGGATAAGTTGGTTTTTCTTGAGAAATATGTGTCGGTTTTTCCACATTAACAACTGATTCAGTTTTAGAAGTGATTCAGTTTAGAAGTTTTAACAACATGTTCTTCTTTCCTAGAAAAGGGATTGTTTGAATAGTCAATAGAAAATGGTGGAGGAACCTCTAAAAATCCTAAACCTGCTTTCTATCCTTTTTGTTTACGCGGAACCTCAATTATTTCGTTTAAAATAAAAAGATGAGTTTCAAAACTTTCCCAACTTATTATTTAACTCGAGGATTTCATTTTCATGTTCAGTGATTTTGGTTCTCAATTTGAGAATCTCTTGAAACTGTTTGTCAACAATACTCAGTTTTCCTAAAAGTTCTGCTTTCAGATCATGATTACTATTAGACAATCCTTCAATTTTATCTTTTGAATTGTTTCCTAGATCTGAGGATTGTCTATAGTTATCTTGAACTATAGCAAGTTTTTTCAGTAATGTTTCATTTTGAGCATGAATTAAGTCAAACTTTGACTTTAATTCCTCACAATCATTACATGAAACATTTTTAGGTAACTTAACTGATTCATCTGATGAGTTTTCAGACATACTTAAGACAGGGATAGGACTAACCTCATCGATTTTGGCCAAACATGCAAAGGAACTTGGTTGCAGGTTGATTGAGACATCAGAATTAGATTCAGTCTCTGATTCACTTTCGGTAGTTAATCCTTCACCTCGAGCATCTTGAAAATTCTCAAAAGATTCAAACAAAGCAAGGTTTGCTTGATTACCATTACCGTTACCCAGAAATCTTGGATTCCAATCAATTCCATTAGCAGTGAACCATTTGCAGTGAAGAATCAACCCAAGAAGCATTTTCTTCTGAATCATTAAACTTCTTACCCGAGCTTTTATCCTGATTACGGGGTCCAGTATATTCCTTCTTTGGCTTGTCACATTCTTTGCTAACGTGACCAAAGTCCTGATAATTGTAGCATCTCATCTTTAGTTTATGATACCTTACCCTCTTGTTCAGAGTTGGCAAGTCTTTTCCTGTTCTTTTCATGAACCTCTTAACCTTTCTGGCAATCATGGCCATATTCCACTTTAAGTCCATGAGTTCCAGATCATTTGGATCAATCTGGTCATAATCTTCATCAGTAATCTCACTCGTGGCAATTTTAACACCCACCAAGTCCTCATATGAACTCATAAAGGCACTAAGAAAATCAAAATGTTGTTTTGCTTCCTTCACGTTAACATTTGGTGGTTGAGCTGAATCATTACCAATGCCATGAAATGAAGTATTTGACCCACTAGAATTGTTGTTTGATCAAGAAGCCATAAAACAAACATTTGGCATTTGTTCATTCAATGAAGATGACATTTCTTGAGAAGTTTGAGATAGGAAAGCATTAATTGGGGCTGTGGTGCTGCTTAATGGTAAAGATCCTCCATACAATGTCGGTTCTTGGTTATCTTTTTATGACTTTTGACGTCTCATGCCATACTCCCTCTTTTCAATTTTCTTCATAAAATCCATTGCCACCAAATCTTCACTTTTGAAAAAATTATTTTCTTTCAGCACAAGTAGAAAAGTAGAATAAGAACTCGGCAGTGCATTCTTGATAGTGTCAATATGAATTGATTGCGTTGGTTCCATCTTTTGCTTATTCATTTCAGCAATCAAATGATTGAACCCGGTCAACATCTTTTCAACCATCTCTCCCTTCAACAAGCAAAAGTTTCGAAACTGAAACTTTAGCATTACCTCTTACTTTCAGGTGTATTACCCATGCTTCTTATTCGAATGTGTTGGAACAAAGAAACACAAACCTTAATACTTCCCACCTGGTGAAAAAAAATTATTTGGTAAAGCCATTGTCAAAGTAGAGTATGCTTTGGTTTCAATCTCTAAAACCTTTTTCTCTTCTTGAGTATAAGAAGTATAAGGTTTGGCTTCATAACTTGTACTAGCATCACCATTCATCGGAAGGATATAAACAGCATCAAGACATCTAGAGCAATCAGGATGCACAGATCCCAAATGTGCTCTGAATCTCGGTTCCCACTTAGCAAAGTCTCTAAATTTCATAAGCCGGGGACGCTCAGAATGTGAACCGATTTCTGCATCCAAGTGGAGCATATGCTGCATCATCATATTCCGAGATGCTAACGCGTAATACTTAGGCATATCAAAAATATGTTTTTAAATGATAAACAGTTCAAAGTATTAGTTATAAAGTATCCAATTCTTAAACTTAAGAGTGAAAAGTGTAAATTTTATAATGAATAGTGAATAAATATCAAACGAATGGGATAGGATTATGAAAACGAATGAGGATGATTATGGTGACGAATGTAGATGGGTATGGTAACGAATGGTATTGCAAATGGTGTAACGAATGATACCAAATATATAACGAATAGCTATAACGAATGAGTAGTTTATTAGTAACGAATGATTCATGTTCACACGAATGATCCAATGATGAATGGATTAATGAATGACTAGTTAATCAAATGAATCAGCAATCAAATGATCACACGAATAGCTTAACGATTATGCTTGACGAATGAATCTGTCACGAATAGTGTTTTGGTAACGAATGAGCTACAGTGAACGAATGATATGTTATAACAAACTGACACGTGTCACAAAACGGTTGTTCTCCTACAACGAATTATCAGTTACTGTATAATGAATGAGTCATTATACGTAACGAATGGATCCTTCAAATTTTCAACAAGTTTTCTAGATCTTTAATAGTTCATATCCAAACTCAAATCCAAACAAGGATTAAACATGTATATCTCGTCCATTTCAACACCAAATTCAACAAATAGCCACTTACTCAACTCGTCCACTTAATCCGAACAAACCTTGACTAACATAAACAACCAATTCTCATCCAAACTAATCCGAAATCAATCAAACCCAATCCCGTAACACTCTGTTCTCATTATACCAATCAAAATCTCAATTCCAATAAATTAAACAACTATTATCCAATTAAACTAACACGAAGCTTACCAATCTGATTACGAATTGAATAATAATCAAATTGACCTCAATTATCCATTACACAGTGATAATTGATTCAATATCAATCAAAACAGTTTCAAACCTTAATCTCAAACAAATAACCAATGAATTCTCATCAATTCATATCAATTAACATCAAATCACCTCAATAATCGAACGTCTAAGATCTGATACCACTTGAGAAACCTATTACGAACGCAACGATTTCAACTCATACTTTACCGGATCTAGTTCATTGATATATTAGAAGGTGATTGAACAGTGTGTTATACGTTAAGTGAAGTGTGTGTGTGTGAGAGTGTGTGTGTTGAGAGAGTAATTGAGCAGGGTAACGACTTGTAATTAGATAATTCACACAAGTGTTAATTTAAGATCTGAGTACAGACTATATATAGAAGACGATACCCATTCTTTATACATTATATAACGAATGGGTTCCATTCGTCTTCATTCACTAACATAACTTATAGTATAGCGAATGACTCATTCGTTATACACTCCATAACGAATGGCCTATAAACATAGCAGATGGCCACATTCGTTAAACATCCTTAACGAATGGCCATATAACATAACGAGTGTAAAAGTATAATTACCAAAATGCCTTTTTATATTAATAACAATAAATTACATAGATAAGCAAAGACCGAGGCGACAAAACAATGCACTAACGTAAATAGGTAAGCCAGGTAGCGGACCCATTTCGTGGAAATGCAATAAGAGCGAATGGTTTTGGCGAATGGCCGAAAATGGTCCCCTCGGGAAAGGAATCATCGGATTGCAGAGCTATCAACTCTAAGTCGAAAAAGTTACAAACTTCAAAGTCTAAGTCAACAAAAATTTGTTGACAGCTAAAATCGGGGTGAGAATTTTTCACAACTAGCAACAGAAGCTTTCGACCTCCTTTTAGGCATAATTGATGAAAAAATAAAAAGGATAAAGAAACCATAAGAGAAGAGAGACATAGGTTACCTAGATCCGAAGGCTATATATAAATATATGGAATTTTGGAGTAATTATGGGGGTTAGTATCGGGGTTAAAGGAGTGGCGGTTAGGCTACATCGGAATTTGCACCAGGTCTTATCAATTCCTTTCAAGCAGTCAAATTACAAATTAACATTAAGGATAAAAATATAATGAGCAAGGTTAAAATAAGAAGTATATTTATCCTAAGAAGTGTAGAAAGTGTGTTTTCACCACTATATCTATTAAAACACACTGAACAAAAAACACACCACAACTAAAATAAAACACACCGAACAAAAAACACACTTTCCATATCCACCGTCAGATCAACATATCTAACGCACCAGATTACTTCTTACACTTCTTAGACAAACTCCACTTCTTATTTTAACCCCACCCAAATATAATATTTGTAAACTTATGATTCACAACTGCCATATTTTTTGGGAAAATTTTTAGGGGTTTTTTATTTCCAGCATGATCCTGATGAGTATTCTGGCAGATGGGATTCCTAGCTAGTTCCAGTATCTTGAACTGACCAACTATAAGTTATATTTTATCTTTGCTTGCAGACTACTCAAATATATTATACCTTATAACGGCTAGAATGACTAATTCTGACCTAAAAACTCAAAGAACCAGTTAAAGTGCACGTGGAAGACGAGCAAGTCTACTAACGGTCATGGCGGTTAGGGTTCCCAAGTTTATAGGATATTTAGTTAATTTATTTTCCATAATGAGACGATTGTAAATGATATAGGACACATTGAAGTCGCCCACTACACTACACTCTATATTTTAGAAGTGGTTTGCAACCAGTTCTCGAGCTATAATCACCTTTTTCATTATTAATAAATTGAGGCTGGGGATATTTTTCCCCTCTGAGGTTTTTTTGAGGTTCCTCAAAAGGATCTAAGCCTTTTCATCGCTACATCGATGTATCACACCTTTACTTTTACCGTATTTACTTACTATATTGTCGAAGAACACTCTACCTCACTTAACGAATTTGTTCAATTTTTGCTTAGGTAATTTTTTACCAAAACAATAACTATCTATTGACAAGTCCAAATGGGTTTCTACTTATAGAACTTAATATTTTGTGTTAGGAATTTAACCCAATTGGCCCGCTCTTTAGTTGAGTATTTGATGCTTAACCAAATCAAAACTTTATGTTACGCACTAAAATAGTTGCACAAACCTTTCTATGTTAGATGAATTTTCATAATTGTTTTATGCATTAGAAAATTATAACAAAAACTGGTTTTACACTTCAAAATCTACCATTATAATTCAAAATATGAAGTTATGTTAATTGATGGTAGGTTTGATCTATTTGTATTTACTTGGTCTGTGGTTAATGTTAAAACTTCATTTACACTATTGAAATTAGCGTAATCACCAATGGGTCATCGAGTCAAAGTTGTTGCATGTGTGAGTCATTACTTGAACCCTAGGACATTGACTTTGTTAGAAACTTGGGTTTTTGTTGAATTGCATAAACACACACACACACATACACTTATGGAATTACTTGTAATAGGTTAACCGTTAACGGGACGCCTGGTTTATACTGGTTGTATATTTTAGCACGCAACTCTAAGGTGAGTTTCACAGCCCCTCTGTTTTACATACTTTTCCTTTTTGGGGGATAAAGCATGCACACAAACATTTTTAGATTTTGCAATACTGTATTATCACATGCGTACTATAGTGAACACATTGCCAATATAAAAGTCCTTACACACCTTAAACCGTTAGCATGAGTTAGTGGGGAAATTTGAGTAGTACTACTATTGGGTTTGACAAACCCTACCCGGGCTAGTCGTGCTACCTCGACTGGGAGTAGAGAATGGGTGTTAATTTTCGTAACACATTGTCAGTTGTTTTGGCAAGACATGACAGAAGGAAAATAAACAAACTAAACAGTCAACTTCGTTACGAACCAGTATTAGTAGCATGCACATAGATTGAATATCCATCGAATTACTTTGATTACATTCTCGGTAACGCTTGAAACATTTATTCACGTACAAACATGTGAACTCCCAATCATTGTGTTGACACTTTAAGCATGTCTTTCTCAAGTTGCTAAGGCACACTTAAGGATTTAAGATGCATCACGATCGCATGGCTTTATTCAAACAACTAAGCATGGTTTGATTTCTTTTATTTTTGTGTACAGACACCTTGTTACGCATTAGTATTATGAACATATCTTTGTTTTACGTTTCCGCAAACGCATCTTACTTGTAACGATAGTTTCTAATGTTATTGAGTAAACATTAAATGGTATTTTAAATTTATTAAATATTTGTATAGTATGACAAGTGGCTAGATTTTTATATGTCAAGCACTTCACGAAAAAAAAAACCTTGTTAGTTGAAATTTGAGGGAGTGACATCGCTCTCTCTCCCCAGAAAGTCGGTTTATTGATGCATATGCTACCATATTTATTTATGTATTTATTTGGTATACAATTTACTCTGATTATCCAACAATTATGAAGCTAACATTTTTTTTCAAGATTATAAGACTATTATTTTATGCACTTATATTTTGTATTATGTGTTTTTAACAGCTAGTATTTCTTTCATTTTTCAAATGAGATTTGGATTCACAATTTTTTTTAAAAGCCATAAATATTTACCACCAAATCAAACTAGTGGTTACTATAATATGTATTCTTTAAATAAGACGTCTACTAATTCAAAAGTTAAAAACCTGATTACATCCCAACCGCAATAGTCCTATGTCAAATATTTAGGCGACGTAAAGTAATTGTCGTCTAGATAAGTCATTAGTCATGTATATGACATCTTAATTGCAATTTGGGAACAACTCAACCGCCAAATAGCAATAATTATGTTAATTGTTGTATGGGTTGATTTTTTATCATTAACCACCAGCAAAAATGTTTATTAATAATCTACCAAACTGCTAGTGAGAGAGCTTACACTTGAGCTTAATACATTTAATCAATTCATACCAATTGATATATAGGATCAAGTTATGTAATATGTGTAGGTGATTAGCAATAGATTAATAGGAACGAAGTGTTGAGTAGTAATTTGGACAGAGTAACGGCTTGAGAGAGATAATATTAACACTTTGAAGGCTAAACAGCCTATATATAGAAGATGAATGCCATTCGTTACACCATCCGTAACGAATGGCCTCATTCATCTTTATTACAATACATAATATAACGCGTATAGCGAATGAATCATTCACTATACCCCATTCATCAGCATTCCATGATTATGGATACAGAATAATAACGATTAAGGTCTATTAGTTAAACATCCTTAACGAATGGACACGAACAATAACTTATAGCCTCATTCGTTAAACATACTTAACGAATGAGCATACATAAACTAACGAATGGGACTGGTAATTACCAAAATTCCATTACACTAATATAATAATAAATTACATAAGTTACAAAAACTCGAGCCGACCAAAACCGTGCACTAACAAACTCCCCCTCGTTTTGTGCTCTTTGTTTTTACTTTACTTGAACCTCTTCGACTTCCAGCAGCAAAACTATGAACTCCAAACACATGACAAACACGAAAAACGCGTTGGAATTGCATAGCCCGGTCATAGTCTTCAATATTGGCAAAAAGAATCTTGTTCTGGAACGGTATGTCGTTGTCAGTCTCGGATAAGTAAACGAGCTACATTGGATCGATGACTCGCACATACTCAGCCTTCAATCATGTTCCTAGAACGATAACCACTTCACTCGTTCGGTTGTTGTAATACCACTTGTTAAATGTCTTGTAAAGACTTTGTGGAAACGTCTTTACAGGCACTCGTTTCATCGTTTTTGGTGGCTTAATCTTCAGTCGTGCTTCCTCCTACCAGTTTGCGGATCAATCTCATCAATATACTTCCTGGTTGGTACATGTGGCTTAAAAGTTTAAACCCGTGATTGACCTCAAAGAGCTGATGTTGGTGAAACCATCCCGCTAGTCGATTTCTACCACGGCTGATAAACGGTCGCTTGACGAGAGTCCGAACATCCCACCTCGGCAATGAGAGAACGTAAATAATATATTGATATTACTGCACGGCGTTCTCCCACTTAATTATACAAACCCTCATATTCGAATCATACAACCATGACACAATGTCACCTTTGATGGTTGTCACTGCCTTGAATGTCGTCTCTTGGTTTGCCTTTGAACGTGTGTTGACCTCCATCTGGTTCTCTTTGTCAACAAAACTATAAGCTTTAATAATCTTAGATGTTTGGGATTTGTTGTAGGGCCCAAACCATCCTTCAGCATCAGGATCCATTAACCTAGATCCCTTTTCCGATACTTTACCCTTTTTCTTCATGGTCTTCTCTAGATGTTCTTCGGCAGCTTTAGCATGTTCATCAGTGAAGAATGGAACACCCTGATCGACAATAGAACGCGTATAAAGTTCATGATATACCTCTGCCGTCACATCTTCAATCTCAGTATCCTCATAAATAAACTACGTATCCCCAGGTGGAATACTCGTATCAAAGTGAACCCCCTCATCATTTATTACTTCCACATCATCCTCTACTTCCAAAGCATCCATCTCTTCATCATTCAAACCCAATAATAATGAAATTTGATCACGAGACAGGGCAATATCCATAAACTCACCCTCCTCGATCTCGTTAGTATTAATAGAGCTCATCACAATACCCTTCTCATAATCCATAAATAATATCGTGTTGGCTTTGATTGACTCGATAGGAGTGACATTGGTAGTATCTTGATAGACTACCATTTGTCGATCATCACCAACACCAACACCACTAGTACCAGCAGCAGACGTACCTTGGGCTTGTTTCGGCTCACTACCACCAGATCGAGCCACAACAGGATCTTTGTCATCATCATTATTCTTCAATTTTTTCAAAGCATAATCTTTACACGCCAATTGAAGAATAAGTTCCTCTTGTTATTTTATCTTCTCCCCCTGAGCTGTAACAATTTCACAGAGTTCTCGGGTCTCTTTTTAACAATAGGAGACGTAGCTTACCAATCTTCGTTGATTCCTCAGCATTTGATCTTGTTGATGACGATCAACAGCCATTTGATTTTCTTTGTGATGAATCAAACTCAACAACATGTTCATCTGTTGAGCAAGCGAAAAGGTATGAAATGTAGGAGGTACATGCTACACTAGACCTTGTGGCTGGGTAACCCTCATAAATGATAAAGCCGAAGGCTGCATCTGCATCGTTGTTGTAGCTGGAGAGGTAACCATCGAGGTAATCGAATATGTCGGCATCGGAGAGAGCAACGATTGTGGAATTGAAGCAAAGCTCGGGTCAGTCATGTTGTCGTCGTAAGAGTAATAACGGGGGTGCTAACAGTAGGCGACACCACCGGCATTTGTTTAGCAGACGACCTTGGTATCAGTGGACCGATCTCCACACCATCACCTCTTGTAACACGGCGTTTCGGCGGTTGTTCATTCATTACCGCCTTCCCATTTCGTTTACGTTGAACAGCTGCAGGACTAGCAGCCTCAATATCAACCTGTCTACGATCTCCCCCATTTCCACTGTCTACACCATCACCGTCATCACCACCATCATTACCCCCAACGTTCCCGCCTGGTTCCTCTTGTCTTTCAGACTTTGAATCATCGTGGATCCAACGGTCATTAGAAGGACATACAAAATATGGATTCGCCATATGACCAATCAAACGTTTGGCCCTCGGTCTAACCTCAGCCATCTGCTTACGATATGTCTTCATGCGCTTCATCGTGTCGGCTTTCATGTGTTCAAAGACTAACACATCGTTCAGCATAGTCTGATAAATATTGAGATCAGGTATTATGTCCTGAATAATCAGCTGGAGGAAGCGCGGATGCATAAGAAACTTATTCTTACGATGCTTGACCAGGAAATTCTCCTTGAGATGATAGAATATAAGCTCAGAGAAATTGAACGGTTTGTTCAATATCAGAGCGACGGATGCTGACTGCAGCATGATCCTGCATTCATCGAAACCACCTTTACATCCCCTAAGGCAGTGGATAAGAACATGCAACAGATACTTGTACTATTCTCACAAGTTGGCCTTGTTGTACTGGGAACGGTCCAGGTCACCCTTATAAAATAATCGCTAAAACAGTCCATGGATCAGCCTCCACATAACGAGCAACAATGAGGTTCTCAGCCTCCACATAACGAGCAATATCCAAGAAAGGACGTATCACATTAAAATGTATTGGGACATTGACGTGAGGTCGAAGACTCACTCAAAAATAAACCAGATACAACTAAATAGATAGCGGTAAGTGTGTATCGAACACAGGGAGTTTGTGGAAAATGCGTTACTGAGTAGCTATAAAATTAATCTAAATTAATCTAAGTGCAAAATGTAAATTCAATAATTTGGTTGTTTAATTTTGATTAACAAAATTAACTAAAACAATAAACGAGTTTTAAATAATATAAGAAAGAATGCTCTCTCCCGATTTCAGGTTTCCAATGTTGATAAAGTTAATGTTTACTTGTGAGGTGAACTACACAATAATAATTCATGAAAATGCGTTTGGATGTGATAATCGAGGACTAAGTACTTGGATTACAAAAACGCAAGGTTGTCACTCAAAAATCAGTTTAGTATTGCTAACCCTAATTCTCTTCTACTAAATCTCGATTGCCTATGGCACCAAGAACGGATAGTCAAGAACACGAATTATAACATACTAACAATTACAAAACAAACATATAATCACCATAGCACAATACTCATATGATCACAATACTATCTCATCAATAACATAAACGATTAACAAATATCCAATTAGAAAACCTTACAATTCGGGAGAGAACAATAAGAGTACTAGCCACACATCGTTTGATTAATCATCACCTCAATTAAGATAATCCAATGAATCATAAACCCAAAAAAATGATTAATAACACCAAAGTCTCGTTCTTCATCTCCAAAATTCGTCTCTAAAGTGTTTTGATGTAAAAGATGTGTTTATAATGTGAAAGGTCGTCTAAAATACAAGAAAAAATGGCAGTTACGAATTGCAGCAACGCGTCCACCGTAAGCTACGGTGGCCACCGTAGCTTACGGTGGCTTCCAAAAAGCCAACGGTGTGTTTAAACTGCCTTACGGCAGCTCATAATCTTCAGCTCCCACCTTAGCTTACGGTGGGTACCGTAAGCTACGGTGGACTTCACTCTTTTCCATCTTGTTTTCTTGATATTTTCTTCGTTCCAAGTCCGTTTTCTCCACCGTTTTCGCCTACGTTCTCGTAATTCCATCATCTAGCTTTCAATACCTGCCATTACATGAGTAAACGTAGTTATCCAATTCAACAAGATAAACCAATTAAACACATGAATATTAACGGTCATAAACCACTTAAGGGTTGTCCCATGGACCACCCGTCACATTCCCACACTTACACGTTGCTTGCCCTCAAGCAACATCTCAACACAAACTTTCTATTACATTCAACTTGTATCCACCAATCTTACCACAGTTCCGGTTCGGTTAAGGTCCCAAGTCATACCCTATTCCCTTATTTTATCGGGTGCACTAGTTCACTTGATGTTCCATTTAAAATGAAGATTTCTAACCAAACCTAACATGCTTTCGTCTTTTACCTATACATAACACACATTTACACAATAACTTTTCCTTGGTGATCATCCGTATATTTCATATTTAGTCAATTCTCCTCACATACGCTTCTACAATCATCAAATCTCCACCTATGTAAATGCATTTTGACATGAATACAAATCAAGATGGTCTAAAAATGGGTTGTAATGGGGCCAGTGTAAGGGTATGAAAGGGAATATTGAAAGTAGATCAAGCGATCCGATCCGGTTTATTACAAACAACTAAGTAAATAATAAAATAAACAACTATAAACATCGCTAACTTCTCTTTTTCTTTTCATTTTTTTTTCACTTAATAAATAATACTTTGAACTATGCATACATAAACATTGCAACTCTAATACAAACCTTTTTTTTCAAACTAATATAATACTTGAACATTACATACTAGCATGATAAACATAATGCTTCACATATCTAACTGATAAATACTAAAACAATTACATAGAAACCTATTAAGTCGGATCATTTCGCAAAATAATACCGGGGTTGATCAAATAAAAGAATAGGCCCAATAAGGTTTTCTAAAGGAACCAACCCCCCGCTCCTCACATAACCATTCTCATATGTATAATGTATGAGGCCCCAACCCCCCAAATCCCACACTCTCGCTCATCCAGACGAGGCTTAACCTAAGTGCCTCCATCATCTTTGCACTCATGCCAAGCTAAGATCTCGAAATGCACTAATTGTACAAGTTCTATCGGAGAATATCAACCATCTCACCAACCAATACTTTCAATTTTTAAGTGTAACGAACGTGTTATGCAAGTTATTACACCGAAAGCATGCTAACCTTGATTAGAAAACTACATAATCTCTTTTTTTTAAACAACTAGGCACATGTTATTTAGGGAATTGTGACCATGAAAAGGGACCAAAACTTCACCCTGCCATCTTACCACTTTCCGGTTTCATTAAAATATTTTTAAAATTTTTGTTTTTTTCTGATTTTTTAATTTTTTTTAACGAAATTTTTCAACACAAACGAAAATTTCCTCATCCCTACATTTGGGATACATTGTTCCCAATGTACGGTTTTGAGAAAAATAAAACAAACTACTTCAAAAACACAACCTTCTTTTCAACACAACCCATAATACTTAATCAAAAGTATTTTGTCCTCCACCCATCCACCCAAAAACAAATAAAAACACAAAAGATAACTTATACAATAATATACAAAATGATGTTCACCTGGTAACACGAGATTCCTTCAGAAGTAGGGCGGCCGGGCCGGCCCGAAAATGGACGTCATCACATCGTTGAACTCACCAAATCCAAATGCATCTTGATCATCACCACCTTGCTCACCTCCTTGTTGTTGCGATGTGCCTTGACTTGAATCTTGATTGGGATCCACCACATGGAATGATGCAATGGTGGTGTAGGGTATGACACACTACCATCATACGGTGGCAAAGTGGTGTAATCCACATATGGCGGGTCGGCCACAACCGGCTGTCTCGCATGCCACGCGTCATGCATCCTTCGTTGACGATCATCACGGTATCGGTTGTTCATGTCATTCTCAAAGGCATATGCATGGGTGCGGTTCCACTGCTCTTGTCGATCATAATTCTGCTTTAATGCCCTTTCCATGCTCGCACCCATGAAGGTTTGTTGATCAAACATGGTTTGGGAATATTCGGGCCAATTCCCAAACGTGGGTGGTCTTTATCTTTCTACCACCTCTTGCATCGTTCCTTGATAAGCCCAATTCGAATCATACGACCTGTGTGCATAGTCAAATGCACTTCCCACATAACCCGATTGCATACCCGCTTGCCTTCCATCCCAACTCGGTCCCGCTTGATCCGTTTCCATGTGAACTATATTTGGATTATCTTGATACGCCTCATCACCACTCACCTCATCTTCACTTTCCGGGTCATCCACTTCACCCGCATTTAATGGTCTTGCATCTTCCTTCAACACTCTCCATCTTCTCCCATCACTCTTCAATTTATGGTACCGTTCGGATTGGGAATATACCCAACCCGACCCCAAATGTGTGATGTCGAAAGGTTTGAACTTTTTGTAAGACCCCCTATCACCCGTTTAAATAGCACCATATTTCTTTAACAATGCCGTTATTAATCGACAATGCGGTATGATCTTCCGGTCCACACTGTTTCGGCTTATCCATATGTTACTCATTACCAAAAATCGGTATGAAATAAGCAGTGAGCCATGTAGCAACGTGTATAATATTGGAACTTCGGGATATCGTACCTCGACCCTGTCACCCCGACGTGGAATGACGTTATTGATGCTTATCGTTAACATCAATTTTGCTTCCATTTTCAAATTTTTTCGGTACAATTTCCCGGCGTATGTCCCGGGCAAAAACAGATCATCTAGCATGGTGTTCCATATCGGGTGCTTCTCGGGGAACAAATACAAATCATCCAAATCCGGGAACTTATACTGATTTTGCGGTTTACTATCAAACTTTGCCACCCGTCTCAAACTATCAAACAACATTTCCACTTGAACCCCATTCACAGTACCAATAAACCTGTTCTTTGATGGATGGTCACCTGTAACCCGTCGAAGAGTAGCCATCCAATCTTGAATTTCTACATCAAATAAGTTAGTTGATTCCTTGTCCCAACACTTTAGGGCTGCTTCCCAACCCAATGCTCTGAATTTATCGGTAACCCCAGGTGGCCCAAAGTCCTCTTCTCTAACTTCTTTTTCACAAATAAACGCATCAGTTCGTTGTCTCAACGCGTTCATTTGATCATGGAAGAGCTCCGCTTGCCATTCTTGGGGTTGATCTGCTAAATACCCTGACCTCCAAATTGGCTTTTCCCTTAATAGATCTTCTTCCTCTTCTTCCATCTCTGCTTGAAGTACCAGTCTTCTTCTCTTTGGTTGTTCAGCCTGTTTTCTTTACGAGCCAACCGGTTCTTTCCCTTTTCTTCCCATTCTGAACATACAAACACAAAAAAAAGAGCAAGTTATTCACTTTTCAACTTTAAACATCCCCACACTTGCTTAACATTATGATTGAAGATGCTACTTAGACACATATTCACTTTTTCAAACAAATTTTTTTTTTTAAATTTAGCATTATGTCACCTATGTAGCTAATTATTTGCCCATAATTATGTTCCAACTCATACTAATCATCTTCAACCATAACCCATTCAAACTCATTATTCACAAATTCAACAATTCAAGCAAGTATGGTTATAGAAACAATTATGAACAACTTACAATTTCATTGCAATACACCATTAAGAATGACAATAGATTACCAAAACCCAAAAATTTTTGGATTTGGTTGTCCAAAATCGACCACCAAAACGAGAGATTCTCACAAATACAATGGTATAATTGAAACCCTTGTGAAATTCTAGCCAATTTAGACCCAAAAATCGATTAATTTGGTTGAGAGATGAGAAAGTTAAGGTAGATTGAAGAGTTAGGGTTTTGAAGGTTTGGAGATGAAGAAGATGGTGTTGGTGAAATATGTGGTGAAAGAGATGTGTGGTGTATGTTAATGTAAAAATAATTTTTTTTTATGTATAACTCGAAACCCGGCTCCAGGGTCCACCGTAAGCTACGGTGGACACCGTAGCTTACGGTGGCTCTGGTTCACAAAAACACACCGTACAACAGACTCTAGCCAGCGTAAAGGTTTTACTCCCCATCGTAGCTTACGGTGGGTACCGTAGGCTACGATGGGACCTGCAGGTTTTCAAAAAAAATTTAATTTTTTTTATTTAATTTAATCAATACAAAACGAAAACCTTTAAAAACCAAAAAATCAAAAATTACCTACCCCTCATGAAAAATCCGAGTTGTCCCCAACACGGTAAAGAAAATTGTTAAAATTTCCCACACTTGAGTCGAACTTACTTAAGACGAGAACGGTAATTTTTAAAACCAAACTTAAGAAAAACTAAATCAACCTAAACTAAAATATACAACATTCCTTGGCCTCTTAATTTGTTTCCTCATCCGGTGAGCGTAACAAGTAACTCACCCGATCCACATCGAGCATATTGATGTCATTTCCTTCCAAATACAGTTTCAGTCTTTGACCGTTCACCACTTGTTCTGTTTGCTCTTGAACATCTTCGATCTCTACATCACCAAATTAGCCCACTCTTGTGATGATATATGGGCCCATCCACTTGCTCTTTAACTTACCCGAAAATAACTTTAACCTTGAATTATACAACCACACCTTTTGCCCCACTTCAAAAGTCCTTTTTCTCAACTTTGCATCATGGACCTTCTTTAGTTTGTCTTTGTACGCGGAAGCACATTCATACGCTTCATCCCGGATTTCCTCAATTTCATTCAACTTCAACTTTCGTAATTCACCCGCTTCTTTATAATCCGTATTCACATTCTTGATTGCCCAAAACGCCCTATGTGCCAACTCCATTGGTAAATGACACCCTTTCCCATAAACTAACCGATAAGGAGTTATGCCAATAGAAGTTTTTTAGATGGTCCAATACGCCCACAATGCATCATTTAACTTAGAAGACCAATCCTTCCTATCAACCCGCACCGTCTTCATCAAGATTTCTTTAATTTGGTGATTGGACATTTCGACTTGTCCACTAGTTTGCGGATGATAAGGAGTAGCAATTCGGTGGTTCAAATTATATCTCTTTAAAAGCTTTCCAAAGTTGAAATTCTTGAAATGTGACCCACCATCACTAATAATAACCCGCGGGATACCAAACCGAGCAAAGATGTTGGATTGAACGAATTTGCAAACTACCAAATGATCATTGGTTCTTGTTGCTACTGCTTCTGCCCACTTGGACACATAATCAACCGCAACCAAGATATATAAAAATTCATTCGAGTTTGGAAACGGGCCCATAAAGTCATTTCCCCATACATTGAAATCTCTAACACCAAAATCGGTTGCAAAGGCATTTCATCCTGTTTCGAGTTACTACCCAACTTTTGGCAATTCAAACAATGTCGGGCATACTCACTTGCATCTTTAAAAATGGAGGGCCAATAAAACCCACATTGGAGCACCCGGTAACCCGTCTTTTGACCGCTAAAATGACCTCCACATGCCGATGCATGTGCATGAGTCAAAATTTCCCACACCTCGGAATCGGGAATACACCTCCTTATCATTTGATCCGAACCAATCTTGAACAAATCCGGTTCATCCCAAATATATTGTTTCACTTGGGCCATGAACCGTTGTCTTCTTTTCTTCACCCAATAACTTGGAATAGACCCTGTTGCTAAGTAATTCACAAAGTGGGCATACCACGGTGTGGTCGACACAGCTAACAGTTGTTCATCGGGAAACCGTTCGTTTATCTCCATCGGGTCATCAACACCCTCTAACGGAATTCAGGATTGGTGATCCGCCATGACATTTTCACACCCCTTTTATCCCGAACTTCTAAATTGAACACTTGCAAAAGCAATACCCATTGAATTAAACGTGCTTTCGCATCCTTCTACTCCATCAAATATCGAACCGCACTATGGTCCGAATAAACAATCACCTTACTCCCCCAAATATACGAGTGAAACTTATCCAAAGCATACACCACCGCAAGCAATTCTTTTTCGGTGGTTGTATAATTAATTTGTGCTTCGGATAATGTTTTACTCGCATAATAAATGACTACTGGTTTTTTATCAACTCGTTGACCCAACACCGCTCCGATAGTAGTATCACTAGCATCACACATGATCTCAAACGGCTTTGACCAATCCGGTGGTTGTAGAATGGGAGCTTTCACCAATTGTTCCTTCAAAACATAAAATGCTTGCAAACACTCGTTAGTAATATCAAAAGGAGCATCTTTTAACAATAAATTACATAAAGGTTTTCTGATCACACTAAAGCCTTTAATAAATCTTATATAAAAACCCGCATGCCCCAAAATGACCTTACCCCTTTAACGTTTTTAGGTGGTGGTAAAGATGATATTACCCGGACTTTTGCCTTATCCACTTCCATTCCCCTATCCGAAATCACGTGACCCAACACGATACCCTCTTGCACCATGAAGTGACTTTTCTCCCAACTTAGAACTAAATTTGTCTCAACACACCTTTTTAAACTTTTTCTAATTCATTGAGACAAGTTTCATAAGTTGGACCAAAAATGGAAAAGTCATCCATAAATACCTCGAGTGAATCCCCAACCATATCCGAAAAAATACTCATCATACAACGTTGGAATGTGGCCGGGGAATTACACAATCCGAATGGCATTCTCCGAAAAGCAAAAGTGCCATACGGACAAGTGAAAGTGGTCTTGTGTTGGTCATCCGGGTGGATAGCAATTTGATTATAACCCGAGTACCCATCCAAAAAACAGTAATACTTTTGACCTGATAATTTTTCAATAATTTGGTCAATAAAAGGTAATGGAAAATGGTCTTTAGATGTAGCGGCATTTAATTTACGATAATCAATGCAAACTCGCCACCCGGTGACCGGTCGGGTGGCGATTTGTTCACCGCTTTCATCTTTAATTACCTGTATACCTGTCTTTTTTGGTACCACCTTTGTGGGACTTACCAATGCGCTATCCGAGATGGGATAGATGATTCCCGCATCCAACCACTTTATTACCTTATTCTTCACAACTTCTCTCAAATTGAGATTCAACCTTCTTTGAGTCTCTCGGGTTGGTTTTGCCTCCTCATTGGTGATGATTTTGTGCATAACTATAGATGGACTAATGCCTTTTAAATCGGCAATTTTCCAACCTATGGCCGCTTTATTCGCCTTCAACACCTTCAACAATTCTAGTTCTTGGGCATCTTCCAAATTAGATGAAATAATGACCAGTAATGTGTCATTATCCCCCAAAAACGCATACTTCAAGTGGCTAGGCAAATCCTTCTATTCCAGTTTTGGTGGGCTTTCCAATGATGGTTTTGTACCCGAATCGATCACGGCCGGTAGACTTTCAATTTGATGAGTCCATGGTGGTCGTCCTTCTTTTACCGCCAACACGTCTTGATTTTTCTCTTCCGTCCTCAATGCACAAAGATGTAACTGTTCAGAAAAATTCACCAACACATGCTTCCAAAGCATCTTCCTCATAATCATGCGGTTCACACATGTCAACAATATCTGCCATGAAACACTCATCACCACATAAAGCATTAGATCCATTAGTGAACACATTTAATCTCATTTTCCTATTTCCAAAAGCCATATCAACTGTGCCCGATCGACAGTCAATAATAGCATGATCGGTGCTTAAAAACGGTCGACCCAATATAACATTTTGTTGTTGGGTCGAATCCACCGATGAGTAGTCTAAAACTAAAAAGTCAACCGGATAGTAAAATTCTTCAACTTTTACTATCACATCCCGCTCAATTCCTCGGGGGAGTTTATGAGACAAATCGGCTAACACAACCGTTGTCTCAACTCGTTTTAAAGGACCAAAATCATATTGTTCGTATAAACCGCCTGGAAGAATACTTACTCCGGCCCCAAGATCTAGTAACGCCTTAGACATTTGAAAATCGCCTACTAGAATGTTAATTAATGGCGTTCCCGGATCTTGAAGCTTAGGAGGAAAATATCCTTTTAAAACCGCACTTACCCGCTCAGTTAAATCAACTCGTAGAGGCAATTTTTGTTGCCTCTTTTGAGTGCACAATTCTTTCAAAAATTTTACATATGCGGTTACTTGCTTAATTGCCTCAAGTAGAGGAAAATTTACCTTTACTTGTTTAAAAACTTCCCACATCTCTTCTTTTTGAGGACCCCTTCTTGAAATTATGTTTTTCTTACCCGGGTCAAGTAAAGCCGAGGGAAATGGAACCACCTTTGGTTCTACTTCCTTATTTTTATCATTTAAATTTGAAGTTTGAACCAAATTTTGTAACGGTTTTTCAAAAGTGACATGTTTAGTGGGTTTATTTGTTACTATTTCATCATCACTTTCATTACCCGTAATATCCTCAACTACCCCATCAACCATACCCGGTGATAAATCTTTTTTATATTCTTTACCACTTCTTAAAACACTAACGTGATTAATAGGAACATTACGAGAAGAGTTATGAGAAGGATTTACCTTTTTGTCGCTTGCCAATTGACCCTTATTCTTCTTCAAGTCGGACACCTCAGTTGCGAGTTGACCCATTTGTGTGGTCAATGATTGGATGGTTTTATCTCTTACTTCATACTTTTGCATTCTAACCTTATCAAGTTGATTTCTTCGTTGCATGTCTTGTTGCATCAACTTCAACATGTCCATAACCTCATTTCCACTCGATGAACTTTGACCCATTGACCCGCTTTGACCGCCACCCCCCTTGACCTTGAAATCCTTGATTATTCCCGCCATGATAATTACCTAGGTTATTATATTTTTGGCGAGGGACGTAATTGCTTTGACTTCCTTGAAAATTCGGGTTAGATTGAGTGGCCGGATTTCCATAACGAAAATTCAGGTGATTTCTTAACCCGGGGTGTTAGGTGTTGCAGTTCATGTTGTAATTTCTACCACCTCCCCCTTGAAGTGCATTCACCTCTTCCACCGGTGCTTGACCTACCGTACATACCTCCGTTGCATGACCCAACTCGTTACAATTTGTACAAACATCGATTACTTAATTAGTGGTTTGTACATTTCCTTCTTCCACGGCTTGCACTTGCGGTCTACCAATCGCCGGTCTTGCTCTTCGTCCGGTTTGGGCCTATCTCTTTGATGTAACCGCCATTTGTTCCAAATACGCCCAATCATCTTGTTCATAATTGGTACCAAATGTACCATTAGTGATCAACCGCAAATCCTGTTCATCCTCCATACTCAACCCTTCATGAAAAGCATTTTATAGCTCCCAAAGAGCAATTCCATGATGGGGACAATTCTTAATCATCATGTTAAACCTCTTGAATGCTTCATGAAACATTTCCCCCGTTTGTTGTTGGAAGGTTCTCAAACTTCTTCTCGCATCGTTTGTCTTTTGGTCCATGTAAAATTCTTCCAAAAACCTTTGTTGCATTTCGGCCCAAGTATAAATAGACGCGGAAGGCAAAGTGTAAAACCATCTCTTTGCCTTGTCTTCCAACGAAAACTTAAATAATACCAACTTTACCTCATCCGATGTAAAACCTTGACCCCCAATTGTGTTGCAAATGGAGTCATATGCCTCCAAGTGGAAGTACGGTTCCTCCGTTGCTAGACCTTTATACTTCGGAAGACTTTGAAGGGAATTGGTTCTTACTTCAAATGTTCTCCCTTGATGATTGAGAGGAATAACCATCGGAGACAGATTATTAGTAATTATGGGTCAGAAATGGGCTTCAATCCCCTTAATCATCTCTCTTGCGTGCCTTCTTGGTACCCCCATTGGTACTCTCGGTTGACCCATTGGTCTATAAACGGGCCTTGGCTGCACAAATTGTTGTTGAAACTGTGGTTGGGGCATTTGTTGTTGAAATTGCGGATCTTGAGGTTGCCCTTGTGGTTGTTGAACAATCGGTGGCGGTTGAACCTGTTGATGAACAACAACCGGTGGTTGTTGTTGAGCTTGTTGTTGAATCAGTGGTTGCACGTTTTGTTGGACAACCACCGGTTGTTGTTGAGGTTGTTGTTGAACAACCGGTGGTGGTTGTCTATTAAACCCTCTCACCGATTCCGGATGTTGCCATTGACCATAGGCCAAATTTCCCGGATTTACCCTTTGGCTTCCATCACCTCCCGTGTAGTAACCTTCCACTTCATACCCCTCGAATTCACTGTCAAACCCATATCCATATCCATCACCCGTGATCTTGAATGTTGAATAAACGGTTGGGGTTGGTATTAGTAGTTTGATTGTGATTGCTGAAAGGGTGGTGGTGGTTGATATTGTTGAGATGATGATGACAAACCAAAGTCAGGAAAAAGATTGGTAATAGGTGGCAATGTGGATGATGTTGAGTAGGTGTATTGAGCAGTTATGGGTTCGGTTGTGGGTGGTGGTTGGAGTTCACTGGATGCTATAGGTATACTAGTAGTAATCGGTGGAGGTGGATTTGGTGGAGGTGTGGTCGGGATTGCTTGACCCGAAGTGGAAACTGGTGAATCCATGTTGTTTGATGTGGTTGGAGAACCAAGAAGCTTATTCTCCCTAAGTAAGACTCGGTTTCTTTGAAGTGTTTTGTCAATCTCGGGATCAATAACTAGCGGTGATGACCTGTTAGATCTTCTAGTATGCATACACCTGTAGGTACCTGCACAATAACACAACCAGCGTAAACTCGAAAATAACAAACAAAAACTACTAACGCTAACACACGTTGCGCACTACTCCCCGGCAACGGGGCCAAAATTTGACGTGAGGTCGGAGACTCACTCAAAAATAAACCAAATACAACTAAATAGATAGAGGTAAGTGGGTATCGAACACAGGGAGTTTGTGGAAATGCGTTACTGAGTAGCTATAAAATTAATCTAAATTAATCTAAGTGCAAAATGTAAATTCAATAATTTGGTTGTTTGATTTTGATTAACAAAATTAACTAAAACAATAAACGAGTTTTAAACAATATAAGAAAGAATGCTCTCTCCCGATTTCAGGTTTCCAATGTTGATAAAGTTAATGTTTACTTGTGAGGTGAACTACACAATAATAATTCATGAAAATGCGTTTGGATGTGATAATCTAGGACTAAGTACTTGGATTACAAAAACGCAAGGTTGTCACTCAAAAATCAGTTTTGTATTGCTAACCCTAATTCTCTTCTACTAAATCTCGATTGCCTATGGCACCAAGAACGGATAGTCAAGAACACGAATTATAACATACTAACAATTACAAAACAAACATATAATCACCATAGCACAATACTCATATGATCACAATACTATCTCATCAATAACATAAACGATTAACAAATATCCAATTAGAAAACCCTACAATTCGGGAGAGAACAATAAGAGTACTAGCCACACATCGTTTGATTAATCATCACCTCAATTAAGATAATCCAATGAATCATAAACCCAAACAAATGATTAATAACACCAAAGTCACTTCTTCATCTCCAAAATTCGTCTGTAAAGTGTTTTGATGCAAAAGATGTGTTTATAATGTGAAAGGCCGTCTAAAATATAAGAAAAAATGGCAGTTACGAATTGCAGCAACGCGTCCACCGTAAGCTACGGTGGCCACCGTAGCTTACGGTGGCTTCCAAAAAGCCAACGGTGTGTTTAAACTGCCTTACGGCAGCTCATAATCTTCAGCTCCCACCGTAGCTTACGGTGGGTACCGTAAGCTACGGTGGACTTCACTCTTTTCCATCTTGTTTTCTTGATATTTTCTTCGTTCCAAGTCCGTTTTCTCCACCGTTTTCTCCTACGTTCTCGTAATTCCATCATCTAGCTTTCCATACCTGCCATTAGACGAGTAAACGTAGTTATCCAATTCAACAAGATAAACCAATTAAACACATGAATATTAACGGTCATAAACCACTTAAGGGTTGTCCCATGGACCACCCGTCAGCGAATATAGCATAATTAATACGAAAACGAAGTAAAAATGCTATGACGTCTCCAAACATAGCTCGATTAGCAAAATCTTCTTGTAAGAACGCACATATGTTGTGCTTCTTGTCAAATCCCATATCAGGAACAGACGGTGTTGCTTGTTGTAGTGGTGCTTGAGGTTATACTTGAGGTTCAGCAACTTGTATAATAGGATCCTCTTGAACATCAGGTTTCTGTGGTCCAGGTCACCCTTATAAAATAATCGCTTTAACATTCCACGGATCAGCCTCCACATAACGAGCAACAATGTGGTTCTCAGCCTCCACATAACGAGCAATATCCAAGTAAGGACGTATCACGTTAAAATGTATGGGGACATTAGCGAATATAGCATAATTAATACGAGAAAGACGTATCATGTTAAAATGTATGGCGAGATTAGCGAATATTGCTCCTTATGTGGAGGTTGAGAACCACATTGTTGCTCGTTATGTGGAGGCTGATCCGTGAGCTGTTTCAGCGATTATTTTAAAAGGGTGACCTGGACAATGCTATGACGTCTCCAAACATAGCTCGATCAACAAAATATTCTTGTAAGAACTCACATATGTTGTGCTTCTTATCAAATCCCAGATCAGGAAAAGACGGTGTTGCTTGTTTTTGTGGTACTTGAGGTTATACTTGAGGTTTAGCAACTTGTACAATAGGATCCTCTTGAACATCAGGGTTCTGTGGTCCCCGAGCATCATTCATGATTTCATCTTCCATTTCTGTAGCATAAAACCTGATTAATAAACCCGAAACTTAAAGATAATTTAAAGAAATTTTCACTTTTATACTTAGTAAAAATGGATTTTGTTTAAAAATTATAAGGCTCATTCATTATCTCATTCTCTAAGACGAGTGGTGTCATTCACTATAACGAATATACTGATTTGTTATCCTCACAATAACGAATGAGCGGATAATGAATATGTATGAACGAATGAGTTCATTCATGAATTATATCGAGCGAATGAAGGTCCATTCGTTATATAATCACGCGAATGTGTTAATTCGTTATGCAAATAGAACGAATGGGTTCATTCGTCTACTGTAGACACAAATGAGGACATAGATAACGTATTTGAACACTTTTCTAACAAATGAGAGATATGTTAACATATGTGGATACTATTTTAGCGAATGGTAATTAGATTAACTTATGATACCACTGTAGAAACACGTTTACAAGCCATGATGCCGCTAATACGATACATCAATACGTTAAATGAAAACGGATACGTTAAGGAATACTTAATTGATACCTTTATAAATTCATTCAACAAAAAGGATGAATTTCTCTAGTTTGCTCTTCAACTCCAGAATTTCATTTTCAAGCTCAGTCATTTTTGTTCTTTGTATGAGAATTTCTTTGAACTGTTTTTCATTCAATGTCAATTTTACTAAAAGTTTTGCTTTCTGATCATGATTACTAGCTGAAAATCCATCAATTTTATCCTTAAATTTCTTTTATGACACTAATGATTGTTTATAGTTATCTTTCACTGAAGCAAGTTCTTTCATCAGTGAATCATTTTGAGTTTTAATCAAGTCATATTTTGACTTAAAAGTTTCACAATCAGTTAATGACACATTTTCAGATAATTTAACAGAAACAGAAGGACTAACCTCGTCGATCTTTGCCATACATGCAAAAGTAGTCGGTTGCATATTGCATGAGATATCTGAGTCTGATTCAGTTTTGGAATCGCTCTCGGTAGTCAATCCATCACCTTGAGCATCTTGAAAATTCTCATTATGTTCAAACATAGCAAGATTAGCTTGAGTACCATTACCCAACAACTTTTGATTCCAATCAATCCCATCAACTGTGAGTAAGGCTTGTGAACCAGTTGCCTTTGAAGAATCACCCCCAGAAGCTTTACCGATAGAATCATTGTAATTCTTTCCGGAGCTCCTGTCTTGATTGCGAGGTCCAATATATTCCTTCTTCGACTTGACACAATCTATGGAAAACTGACCAAATTCTTGACAACTGTAACATTTCACTTAAAGTTTATCGAAGCCAACCCGCTTGTTCAGTGTTGGTAAATCTTTACCAGTTCTTTGCATGAACTTCTTCACTTTACGCACTATCATAGTCATGTTCCATTTCAGATCAATCAACTCTAAATCATCTGGATCAATATGATCATAATCTTTATCTGTCAATTTGCTCGTAGCAATTTTACTACCCACCATATTTTCATATGAACTCATGAAAGCACAAAGAAAGGCAAAATTTTGTCCAGCTTCTTTCATGTTCACATTTGGTGGTTGAGTAAAGACATTACTAGCAGCAGTTGATCCACCAGGATTAGTGTTTGAACCAGGTGCTATGAAACACACATTTGGCATTGGTTCAGCAAAGAAGATGGCACATCTTGAGATGAATGAGTGAGGTACGCATTGATTGGAGCTGTAGTGCTGCTCATCGGTAAATAACCTCCATATAATGTTGGATCTTGATTTTATTTTGAAGACTTCTAATATTTCATATCATACTCCCGTTCTTCAATTTTCTGCATAAAGTCCATTGCAGTCAGCTCTTAATTTTTGAAGAAACTATTCTCCTTTAGCACTAGCAAAAACGTTGAATAAGAACCAGGTAGAGCATTCTTGATAGTATCAATCTTACTTGTTTCACTTGGTTCCATTTTCAGTTTATTCATCTCAGCAATCGGATAATTAAACCTAGTCAGCATTTCCTTAACAGTCTCGCCTTTCAATAAATTAAAGTTTCTGAACTGGAACTTCAGCATAACTTTCTTTCTTTATTTAGTATTTTCCATACTTCTCATCTTAATGTGTTGAAACAATGATGCACATATCTTAATACTTCCCACTTAATGGAAAATATTGTCGGGTAATGCCATACGCAAAGTGGAATAGGCCCTTGTTTCAATCTCCAATGCCTTTTTCTCATTTGAGTATATGAAGAAAAAGCCTTTGGTTCATAACCAGTAGTTTCATTACCAAGCGAAGGAGCGATATACGCATCATCAAGACATCTCGAACAATCAGGGTGTACGGACCCTAGATGTGCCCGGAATCTTGGTTCCCATTTTGCAAAGTCGCTGAACTTCATCAATCGGGGCTATTTAGAATGTGACCCGATTTTTGCGTCAAGATGACACATCTTTTGCATAAACATGTTTTGAGATGCCAATGAGTAATAACCATCCATTTCAAAATATAGGTTTAATGATTACAAATTAAGGTTTTAGGTAAAAACTGTTCAAACTTAAAACTTAAGGGTCCAAAATGTAAATTCCAATAACAAATGGATGTAACTTGTAACGAATGGGTTTGAGAATGATAACGGATGGTGAACTGTAACACGAATGGGTTGTGTTAATGAATGGGTATCACGAATCAAGTGACGAATAACACCTCAGTCTTCACGAATAGTTATAACGAATGACTATCACGAATGAAGATTCAATGATAAAGAATCAACACACAAATAGGAAAACGAATAGCTTAACGAAGGGTATGACGAATAGGGTAACAAATAGTGTAACGGATGGATGATGTTTCTATAGTGAATGGTCTTGTCACGAATGTGCTTCCGTAATGAATGAGAAACTTAATGATGAATGGATGAGCACAAATATGATTATGTAACGAATAGCTTATCATGAATGAGTTATAGTGACGAATGGGCAGTTAATATGTTGTAACAAACTTGACACGTGCCACAATTCAGTTTTAGCTTGATAGCGAATGGCTATCAATAGTATAACGAATGGTTCATTCAATCTTCATATCTTCATCAGTCGATTTCCAAATCTGAAATTCTTAGATTCAAACAACAATCCAGACGAACACTAATTGATGGATTATCCGTCCAAATCTTAACCAAAACATGCAAATTATAGCTCAAATTACTCGTATTATGGATGTTCTTCGGGTTCGTTTTTCGGGTTTATCGGGTCGGGTTCTTCGGGTTTCAAAGTTCTAAATCTTGACCCAAAACCCAACCCGAATCTCTCACAGGTTTTTCGGGTTCGGGTAATTCGGGTTAGGATTTTTTCGGGTTAGGTTAATCGGGTTTCGAGTATGGTAGAAAACAAAGAACAAAAAAAAATTAAAAAACTATAATGCTAAAATTAAAACAACATATTATTCTTTGCTCGTAAGCAAATAATCAAATAATAAACGAACATAACTTGATAAAGCAATCCAAAAGAAGAGTGAAACTAACTCGAACCATAATCGTCTTTAATCAGGCTTGATTTGGTTGTTCAATTACGGTTGCTATTAGTAATTAAGGGGAAACATAAATTAACAATAAGCAATCAATCTATAATAGTTGTAATGAGAACAATCGATTAGGACCAGATTCTGATAACGTTAGTGGCTAAGACTAAGCCTACTATACCTAATAATATATTTAATTTCAAAACTAAAAGTTTATTTGGGTTATTCGGGTTGACCCGAAACTTATAAATCAAACCTGAACTCCAACCCAAATTACTTCAGTTTGGGTTCGGGTTAGTCTTTTCTCGGGTTCGGGTTTTGGGTAAAAGTGACAACCCTAACTCTTATCAATCACGTGAACATTCCCAAACCAATTCAAACCTCTAAATCCAATCCAAACTCAGTCCTATTTCTAAAAAACAACCCAAGCAGAAACCTCGGTTTCTTCCACACTCAAATTCAATCCAATTCCATCTCAAACACAAACAATAACACAATTAAACTTCAACGAAGCTTACAATTCAGATTCCGAACCAAATAATAATCAATTCAGTAACAAATCAACATCTCAGCATGTTAATTGAACCGAATACAATAAAACCAGTTTCGGATTCAATAAACAATTAACCAGTGAATAATCAATCAATTGACCATAGAAATACCTTAAATCACGAACACAATCAAACGTATAGCTCTTATACCACTTGAGAGAGCTTATACTTGAGCTTAATACATTTAATCAATTCATACCGATTGATCCATAGGATCTAGTTATGTGATATGTGTAGGTGATTAGCAATAGATTAATAGGAACGAAGTGTTGAGTAATTTGGACAGAGTAGCGGCTTGAGAGAGATAATATAAACACTTGTTAAATTATGAAGGCTAAACAGCCTATATATAGAAGATGAATGTCATGTGTTACACAGTCCGTAACGAATGGCCTCATTCGTCTTCATTGCAATACATAATATAATGAGTATAGCGAATGACTCATTCGCTATAACCCATTTGTCAACATTCCGTGAAGAATGGATACAGAATAATAACGATTAAGGTCCATTCGTTAAACATCCTTAATGAATGGACACGAACAATAACGTATAGCCTCATTCGTTAAACATACTTAACGAATGAGCATACATAAACTCAAGAATGGAACTATAAATTACCAAAATGCCCTTACATGAATATAATTATAAATTACATAAGTTACAAATACTCGAGACGACCGTGCACTAACAGCTAGACACACCAATACAACACCAAAACACTAAATATACATGCCACCAAACACACACAATACACAATACACAAACCTCAAAAAAACAATCAACCACACCAAACTAGAAACATTACACTACACTATTTTGAAAATGCTATCAAAGTAGTTACAAAACCCTTTCTCCACGGACAGAACCCTCCTGGTAACTTCTCTTCTCAATTTTCGATTAAACATATGTCAAATAGTTTTATTATTTTGAAATTGGTGAAGTGATTGGCACAATTCCCAAGGAAAGACCTTTGAAATTTGTAAAGTGATGGTGAGCAATGAGCACTATGTAGATGGTGTTATTGAAGTCAAAACCACATATGGCACCTGTCACACCCCAACCTAAGGTGGAAATACCGTGGCGTGAACTGATTGTTCACATCTCTCAAGGTACTATCATGCAATAACTTAATAAGTGGCAATATCTATTAAATTAAATATTCAAATAATCCAAAAAAAAAATCAAACAAAGTACAAATCATTAAAAACATAAACAAATAAATTTAAATTTAAGTCTTGCTAAATTTGTGTCTAGATAACATTCTTCTAACTTAAAGCAACATTTAAATCTCTTCCAAAGCTTGCAATCAAATCAACCTAAAACTTGTATATGCGTATAAAATAAAAATAGATTTGTCAACACAAGGTTGAGTGAGTAAAACACCAGTTAGTTCGGTATAATATAATATGAGAAAAATAAGCAAACTGTCCGTATGAGATATACAATCAAGCCAAATGAGCAAATAAATGAGTGTCGGTAAAACCATCGCCATGCGAAGTGGGCTTGGCTACTACGACGGTCGTATGATCATACTAAATGTGAATATGATGGACCTCTCCGAATACGTTTAAGTAAACAAGTTAACAAGTAGCAAGTTAGGCACATAATTGATAGCACACGAGTACGCATATGTCCTCAAAAGTTTGGAAAACAAGTTAAAAGTAGGGGAGTGATTACGCACCTTATTAAACAAACGAAGGAATAAGTGTTTTAAGAACAATAATGAAATAAACTTCACGTTCGTCGAGATGTATCAACGGGAAAACCCTAAGTAAAGTAATGAGGGAAAAATAACTATGGCTTAATAAATGGATAACAGAGATCCGAGATATGAACGGTTATATGAGAGTTAATATAATTTACCTAAAGTTTATTATTAATAATGATTACTTATAATTAATATTGTAAATAATAATATTTACATAAAATATAATCGTTTATAAAATATTTGTAATTTAATATGTTAAATAACAAGACAAATTTTAATTATGTATTTTCAATTAAAACTTTATTAAAAATGTTTTATTATTAAAACTTTTATCAATTTTTAATAACTATTATACATTCTAATATACACATATATGTCGCAGACACGAACCAAAACATGTGTTAATTTACCTTTAACAAGTGCAAAACAATGATCAATTAGGCCAAAACGCAAACGGTAAGAACACGAATTAGAACTGGCATAAGCAGATAACTAAAACTAAATTAATTATGGGGGTATTTTCGGCGATGTGGAAGAGATTATTCAAGCCAGTTTAATTGAGTTATAATTGACGTTATATGGTATAATACTAAACGAGTTATTACGGTTTGTTAATATAATCAATTTACATCACAAACGATCTTGCTTCCAAATTCCGAGTGTTGGTGAGGCCGGTTTGGTAAGAATAATAATATGCATGATTCCATTCCAAGATTACAACGACAATTGTGGCACAAGATAGCTAAACGGGTTGCGGGTTTGAGAATTGGGTGTGATATACTGGTACAGGTATACGGGTTAACGGGTTAAAATAATAAATTTATGGCAGATTTGCAATTAGGTCCTTCTACTATATGGATGGAAACAAAACAAGGTTAAAGTATATTGTAGGGTTAAGATTGTATAAAATTGAAATATATATATATATATATATATATATATATATATATATATATATATATATATGGGATGGATCATGCGAGAAGTCATGTTACAACGAGAAGTGCGAGAAGTCGATCATGACCATTGATTATGTGTAATCAATTATGGAAATTATATATGGCATATTTGTAATTAGTATGGCATTCTTATAACAAGTATTAAAGAACAAAAGGGTACAATTGTCAAGTGCTATCGTCATAAGTAAGTAATAACTGAATGTCTTTTAATGAGTTTTTCCTCTTTTCATGCTTCAATAAATATAACATTAAATAGATTGTAAAAATACATTTCTTATAATATTGATTGTGTATGATGTGGGTAGTTCACTTAATATTTCTGTAATTCTTTCTTTAACTTTGTGAATTATGGCCCAAACATTACGTATATTAACACTGCAAGGAATATGAAATATTCATGTTATTCTCTTTGATTTGACAAGCATCATGAAGAATATATAAAGTTTGTGTTGGTAATTTGCTTGTGTGAAACATGCGTAGTTACGTGTAGGTTTACTTAACATGTCTAGTTTTATTTTTTTTAAATAAATTGTTTAATAATGTATATTTTTTTGATGTGTAGGATATTATAAATAATCTATAATCGTGTAACTGTGCAAGTTCAAATGTAATAGTGTATAGGAGTCTGAATGGTGTTCGCTTAAATGTGATAGTGTACAGTGTGTATTTGGTTAAAAACCCTTTTTCTTACACATATGCATATAACATACACATGCATACATTAACCTACACAAAAAAACATATACTTACACTTGTGTTTTCCCATGACCTACATTTATGTTTTCTCATATAGTCCTACACATGAACTAGGAAATATGTTTTTATATGTGAAATCATAAGTGTAGGTCATGCGAAAATAAAATTGCGAGTTATATGTTTTTTTGTGAACGTTAATGTACACATGTGTAGGTTAAATGCATATGTGTAGGAACTAGGAAATATGTTCTTATATGTTAAAATATAAATGTAGATCATATGAAAACACAAGTGTTAAGTTATATGTCTTTTGTGCATGTTGTGTAGCTATATGTATATATGTAGGAAATATGTTTTCCTGGGTTATATGTACACAAGTGTAAGTTATGTAGTTCTTACACGGCTACACATATACATATAACCTACACAAAAACAAATAAACTACACTTGACTTTTTTCATAAAAATATATATATAACTTGCACAAATATATTTTATTGTTTAATAAACTTACTTGATGTGTTTCATTAATTCAAAATTGTGTATTCTTGTGTTGTATATATATTTTGAAATTTTAGTATATTATATTCGTTATTGGGTATCATAATAATGTGAATGTGTAGTTATTGGGTATCATAATAATGTGAAATTGTATAGTTATATATTAACATCATCATTGCTGCCAATTTTCATCACCAATTGCAATTTAAAAAACAACAAAGTTACTATCAACGATATTAAATAATTTTGTGCTAGATATTAGCATCATCATCAATTGTCATTGTTTCGAAAAAAATATATTATTATTTGAAACCCCCTTCAATTACTAGTTACCAAATTTATAAATTTGTAGAGATTACAAACATACCCTTTTACATAAATCAAAGATAAAATTAAAAGAAAAATTATAATTGGTTAAAATGACTTCTCGCATTAAGAAACACTTCTGAAATGAACCCAATCATATATATATGGGTGAGTTAACGTACCATAATCGTTTAACGTACATTATGTACGTGAAAACGTTCAAGTTTAAAACCTAATACTTTCAAGGTTAAAACAAATTATGCTCAAGTCAAATATTTATTCGATTGAAGATTCATATGTGTTTATTTGGATGAATTGATAATTAATTGGATCAATTTCAAAATTTAATTGATCAATTACTAAAACAAACTTGTGAATAAAGGGGAGCGGCATGCGTTTTTTCGACTAGTTCGTTGTCAACGCTAGTGATGGTGACGGAGAGTGTTGATGGCGCCAGCGAGTGGTGGAGGTGGAGATGGCTTGGGCGGAGATCGTTTTCCAATGATGGTTCACACCGAGGAGATCGTTGGGTAGAGGAGGACAATTTAGAGTTTCATAAAATCGAAGGTGTATGAAGTCATGTACCCATTGTATGATAAATTATTATTGTATTGGATCCTTTATATATATATATATATATATATATATATATATATATATATATATATATATATATATATATATATATATGGGAAAGTTAACGTACAAATGAAATTAACGTGCTAATTATGAGAATCAAATTGAGTAATTATATATACAAATAGAATAATTAGTTATAAATCAATTCCTTTTATATTTATTAATTAGTTATATATCAATGTTTTTAGTTAATTATTGGGTGATATGTTAAACCTTAATTTAATTTTAATTGTATAAATATTATTATATTATTTGAAAATGAAGAAAGATGGTAAATTGGTTAATTGTGACCCGTTTTCATGATATTAAACTGAATTATGAATTGGTAAATTTTAATAAAAAAGGATTTCTTTTAAAGTATATATTTTTTTGGTTGCGTATACAAATTTGACACGTGTTTGAACGGGCAAGTTTGATGAAATATGTATGTCTAATCTATCATTAATTTTACATTCATATTTTTAATATTATAAATTAATGTTTTTATTTGATTTAATAGGTAATTTTTTTAATCATTAAATTATTAATTAAGTAATTTTTATTTATATTTAATTCTTCTAGTTATATAAATATTATTATTTTATTTGAAAAGGGAGATAGGTGTGAATTTGTGATTATTTCTATAGTATTATGAAAGAGAGTGAAGTAGAGTGAGATATGATGTTGCGTCGATGTGACAATGTAAATTGGGAAGCAAAATGGTATGAACACCTTTTAGGTGTTGTTTTTTTTTAAGAAAAAAATTGTCTGCGATCTGATTTCATGTCTGCAACTGAAGATGTGGTCTGAAGGTCTGCAATCTAAAAATATAATACTGTTTGTTTTATAAACTGGATGTCTGCATAATGAGTGGAAGTGAGTGGTGGTGTACGGACTATAGAAGTGAGTGGTGGTAGACGACTGTGGTAGGCGGTGAACGGTGGTGGTAGACAATGGGTAGTGGCGGTGGATGGTGGTGGTGATGGACGGTTTTGGTGGGTGGTCGACGGTGGTGGTGGTGATGGGTGGTGGTGGTGGATGGTTGTAGTGGCGGTGGACGGTGGGTAGTGGCAGTGAATGGTGGTGGTGGAGTGGGTGGTGGTGATGGACGGTTTTGGTGGGTGGTGGACGGTGGTAGTTGACGGTGATGGCGTCCGACAGTGGGTGGTGGTGGTGATGAACGGTTATGGTGGGTGGTGGACGGTGGTGGTGGGTGGTGGTGGTAGTGATGGGTGGTGGTGGTGGTGGTGGTGGTGGACGGTGGGTAGTGGTGGTGGATGGTGGTACTGGCGATGGACGGTGGGTAGTGGTGGTGGATGGTGGTGGCGGCGGGAGATGGTGGTGGCGACGTACGGTGGGTGGTGGTGGATGTGGTGGTGGCGGACGGTGGTGGGAGGAGTGGATGAGAGGGTGGCTGCAAAGGAGGGAGAGTAGGGTTTTTTGTGAAGATGTTTTAAGCAAGGTTTCCTTGCTTTTCTTTTAAGATGAAAGAAGATAACTTCAGATCTGATTTACGAAAAAAAACAAACAGTCTTCAAGAGTAATGTCTGCGCGCCTGCAGACATTAGCTTCCTTGAAGATGTTTGAAGAAAAAACAAACACCCCCTTATTCTTAGGGCACATGTAACCTAAGGGCACATGCAAGAAACATTTATCAGGTGAATATTCTTGTTGAAACTACAATTTCATAGTAATTACATTAATTTCGCAATAACTAAACATCTATTGTTCCTTCCTAAATCTTCCCCCATTCATGACTACTAAATAAAAAAAATTATAATTATCTCTAAACACTCTTCATCGCTTCAAATTTCCCACCATTTCTCTATTCATTTATACGTAAAGAATTCATATATACTTTTTTTTGTACACCCAAACTATCTGTGACATTTAATATATTAAAATATAAAAGTTTAAAAATCAAAAGAATATATAATTTCATTATTATATCATGATTATGCTCTGCAATAAACTTAGTGACTTGTCATTCTTCTGGAAAAAAATCATTAATTCTTCTCAATGTTATACGCATGTGGGCCTTGTATTCGCATCTTGCATAACCTCTGTTTCTTATTATTATTTTTTTTTGTTCTTTTTTAGGCTCCGAATTTCCTTCATAATGACAAAAAAATCATGTCTTTTCTTATATCCTTTCTTGTTCACAAGCCTCCTTTTTCGAACGAAAAAACCCATTCATTCTTGCACAAATTTGATAAATAAAAACAAGAGCCTCTTCTTCACTTAGAAATATTAACCAACAAATGGTTCCTCACAATTTTTTTTTCTTGTTTTCACTTTGTTCTTCAATAACATCTTCTTCAACAGGAAGCTCATTCAGATCCAAAAAAACGCATCCATCCATTTGCAGAATTATAGTAATATTTAATATCATTTAATCTTAAAAAAATAGATAGAAAGGTAATAAAACTGATTGTTTAATATGAATACTTATAGAAAAATAGTGGGAAACTAGAAGTGATGAAAAAGTATTTTAGAGGGAATTAGAAAAAATATTTAATAGTCATAAATGGATGGAAGATTTAGAATGAAACAATAGAAAGTTAAATATGGTAGTTATTACAAAATGAATGTAATTAATATAAAGTTGTAGTTTTTAAAAGAATATTCATCTAATAAATGCTTCTTACACGTGCCCTAGAAAATCCCAAAGATAAAGTTAGTATTTTACCTGAATACCCTTTTATCATTAAATATTATTATTTTTCTCTCATCTCTCAATTTAAAATTCTTGTATAATCACAACCACACAATATCAAGCAACTAATTAAATGTGTAGTCACAAATCGGTTTTCAAAGTTCTTAAAACTCAATTAGTTTTCAAAATATCCTCTCTCTCTCTCTCTCTCTCACTATATATATATATATATATATATATATATGTGTGTGTGTGTGTGTGTGTGTAATGGATTATTTCATAAGTTTTTTTACAGCGAGAAGTGAATGTGTAACTTCATTAATCCCTAATTTCACTGCATTTCTTATGTGTAGGTCCGTTGTGTAGGTGCATATGTATGTGCGTTGGTACGAATGTTTGTATATGTGTACGTATGTTTGTATATGTGTATGAATGTTTGTATGTGTGTAGGTACATAGGTTTGAATGTGGCTCGGTGCATTTATATGTTTGTAGGTTGGTTTAAATATGTAATTAAGACATAAATACAACCAACCTACATATATGTATGTAACATCATATGAAAGGGAGTGAAATTAGGGATTAATCGAGTTATATATTCACATCTCGCACTTCTCTCTGTAATATCACTTCTCGCAAGATCCATCATATATATATATATATATATATATATATATATTGGAAAGTTAACGTAAAATTAAATTAATGTGCTAATTGTGAGAATCAAGTAAAGTAATTATGTAATTACTCTACTTGTATATATAATTACTCTATTTGATTCTCACAATTAACACGTTAATTTCATTTGTATTTGATATTTGAAATAGTGTTGAATAGCATATATATAGTTGTATTAATTAATTAATTAGAAAAACGTGTAAACATCACCACCATATTAAAATTCTTGGATTAACACTCATGAGTTTTAAAAATGAATTCAAATTCTCCAAGAAATTTGAATATTAAAGATTAATCATTTCACAGAACCGTAAGAACTACATAAACATATATTCTTAAACTTGACATTCAAATAATTGCTAGTAAGGTCATTCTCCAAATCAAGTTTATACAGATCGACCCAGCTTGTATCCATTTCAAAGGATCCATTTCAAAGATATGTACTGGAATACCTGGGATTTACTTCTGTTGCGCCAATCTTGCTTGAAGACATCATTCTCTATGATCCTTGATAACACAAAAAAGGGGGGAAAATGTGAATAACCAACCAGCAAAATTACTTGTCACAGTCACAGACTCACGGGCCATACACAATTTCAAGAAACTTATCCTGATGTTTATCTGTTAACATTAGAAATTTAGGATCCAGTGTTATCATCCACTTAAAGATATCTAAGGCATGCTTCTTTTAGGAATAAAGAAACTCCATCTTTTGATTGTGCATAATCCATGCCTAAGAAATACCCAACTCTTCCAAATGTGTGGTCTGGAAATGTTTAGAGCAAGTGGTCAATTAATTGTTAGTTCCTAATGAAATCATTTCGAATGATTATCATATCATTAACATAGATTATCAAGTAGGTACAATATAATCCTAAATATCTCTAGCAGATTGAGCAATCCGCCTAACTGTATGTCATCATAAACTCCATAAAAATACCACCAATTATGCCAAACTAAGCTCTCAGAGATTGCATAAAGCCATACAGTGAGTTCCACGTTTGCATACTGATTCAGACTTGCACTAAGTAATGACTCCAGGAGGTTATTCTATGTATACCATCTTTTAAGATTGACATGATAAAGAGATCATTGCCCATAGGTTCACAGAGTCATAGACAAATTAAGTTGTATGTTAAGTCACTTTGGTATAAGAAAAAATGTCATTGCAGATCAGACAAAAAATATATGTGTATCTTAGCAGCGCGATAAGTATGCCACCTAGACATATTCGGGGAATGAAAATCCATCGACAACTAAATGTGGTTTCAAAGGTGTAACAAAACTATATCTCAGGTGCCATTTGAGTGCAAATTCGTCATTTTGTCAATGACTGTCTGATGCCATCGTGGATGGATAAAGTTTCTAATGCAGTTTTAAGAATAGTGCCTGAGGCGAATCCAGCAAAACGCCTAGATATACGAACATCGTAAGTAGGTGATAGACGGTTATAATTCAAATACCATTTAGATGGGATAAGAATTAAAAGTCGACCGGGATACCTTTACACTAGGAAATAGAAAAACTACCATTTTGCAAACCAAGAATAACTTTTCATGCCTATTAGTGGACAACGGGTGTGTGCGGTTGCATAGTTATTAAAAGCGTGCGCTTTTTGCGCTTAAGCGCATTTAAAGCGCCAGGCGCATTAAATGCGAGTTGCATGCCTAGATATTTAAAGCGCAGTAGCTGTTCCAACATTCCCAAGTGTATTATATATCATTTAAACTCAACTATTTAAGTGGTTCCATAATTAACTATATAGCACACAAAATAATCATAAAACTAAGAAATTTTTTGTTCTTAATTTCCTATTTTCGAATTTCTTTCTTTTTATTATGAATTTTATGTTCTTTATTTCTTATAATCTTATGTAACTTTAATATTCGATTCAGCAAATGGTTTCTTCTCAGTTTGATGATGATTAAGTTGTTTTAGTTTTTGGTTTTTCTATGTTTTGGTTTTTGGTTTTTCTAATTATTATGATGTACTTGGTACCACATGTTTTGGATTTCGGTTGTTATTAAGAATGAATGTATGCTTTCTTATTAAGATGTTCTATTATAATTAAAATTTTGTTTTTTAATGTGCGCTTTTTTTTTAAATCGGGCGCTTTTTTTGCGCTTATCGCCTGGGCGCTAGGCCCAGCCTCAACGCTTTCGAGCGCTTATCGCATTTGATAACTATGTGCGGTTGTCTAATAGACTAACTGGTTTGAGTCAGAACATGACTCTTAAAACCGGATCAAATGGGTTCAGATCAAACTAAATTAGAATCAAAGAGGTTGGGTCATAGCAGGTTCACTCGGTAAATTTATGATTTGTTTTATCACTTTTATGGTGGCTACTGGCTAGTGATGAAGGTGGGTGGTGGCAACCAGTAGTCATTCCCATACCAATCATCTGTCATATGCTTAGGCACTATAAAAAACAAGGTGTAATTTGAAGTAAACTTTTCAGAAATGAGCTTAATGATGAATTTGAGAGACTTATGCTGGCCTGTTCTGTTAACTACATTTTTATTCCCATTTGAGCATTCTTACTAGATTCAAATATTTGTGTGTGACTGAAGAGAGAAGATCTTTGTTACTGCCCAATGCCCATATGGTCGGTTCCACCGGAATCAACAATCTGAAGACCAAGAGAAAAGCCTTGACTAATGCAAGCCAAAGGATTAACCATGTGACAGTTAATGTTACAGATAGCACACTGAAAAGACTGGAATTTAAGATAAGCATCATTGCCAGCAAGTATCATCTGCAAAACCTGAGATTGTGGTTCCGAATGATGTTGTCTTATGGTCCCATATTTGTGATTGAGACTAGCGATTTACAAGTGAAATCAATGTGTAAATGTTTTTTGAATTTCTTGCCTTGAGAGTTGACCTATTTAATATATAACAAGACAAAGTAAACTAAATTTCAAATTATGATCTTCCATTATCATTACCATGGCTTACATCTAAATAACAAAACTGCAGCATGATAATCATGGACTAGTCCCACCTTATGCTAAACACAACAATAACTAAATAAAATAAACAATCAATCATATACCATGACAACTCAATGCAACCCCACAGTCTGATAACTATCAGTATATTAGAGATTAGTCTAAACCTGATTGTTTTATTAATTCGCGATAATTAAATTGATTACAAAATAAACCTATTTATAAGCGAACCAATCCTTATTAGACACTAACTCAAAAGCCCCTAGGTTTTGTAAACACGACAACTACTTACTCAAGATTAGTCTAACCCAGTCAGTCACATAACATTCAACTTCAAGCAGGTCATAACATGTTGACCGTAACGACAGGTGTGCCAGTGCAGTTGAGACACAGACAGAAATCAGTTCAAAAATCCTCACGGATTTCTAGGTTTTGATTGCTAAAATACATCAATAGAATCTTCCTAACAGATTCTTCGTTTTTGCTTAATCTACTATTAGTTATAACTTATAAGTGTCCGATTAACTTTGAACTTAATCATATTAACATTGAACTTCTGATTACAATTTTATTAACTAGCATCATGTAAGTTCATACAAAGTTCTAGCTCGTGACGATTCAATTCTGCAATCTAACACCGATATCATGAATATCAGTTGCAACACAAACAAACAATAATCCAGTAACGTTCAGTAAGCCAAATCTAATCAATTACTTAATTTATAAACGGACTAGTCCCACCTTATCCTAAACAGCACAATAACTTAAGCAAAAAATAAACATTAAATTCAAAAACCATGACAACTCAATGCAACCACACAATCAGTGACGTCAATTCAAACATGTTGACGGTAACCACGCGTAGACGGAAATCAAATCAAATCAAATCAGTTCAATATCAATCCTCCTAAGTGTACCGTGATTTTCTATGTTATAACAACTAGATCCATACATCAAGTAACAGATTCATCCTAACAGATGCTAAATCTCGATCATGTTAACTCGATAAAAACCTAACCTAAGTTATTAACTTTGAATGTTTGAAATGAGTGCTTATATATATATATATATATATATATATATATATAGGAGGGTTATTTTGAGAACCATGGTGAGTTTTAAGAACTTTAACAACTCAATTTTGAACTACATATTTAATTAAATGTTATGAAACATGTGGCTGAGATTAAATTTAATTAAAAAATGAAACAGGAGAATAAGTATTTTTGATAATTACACAAGTTTAAACGTTAGTTACACATGTGTAAAAAGTCGATTCGGTGTGTAAAAAAATACCGTAATTTTTTGTACATCAGTTACAATTACGTATTACGCATGTGTAAAAAAAAATTCGAAAAAAAAAGTTGTTACGTTGAATTCTTTCGAGTTCTTAAAACTCAAGGTGGTTCTTAAAAGAAATCAATCATATATATATATACAGTGTTGGCCATAATTCACAATATACTAGTAATAAAGTGAAAATAAAAGAGTTGAGTTACTCGTAGTCGAGGCTTTCGATAGGGAGCCGACGATAGCAATCTGAGAGGTGGTGTTGGAGGCGTTACGCCGGAGGTGTAGCAGTGGCCACGTCATGGATTCTTCATCCACTGGTCCGTTGCCGTTAGTAGCTGACATGACTGACTTCACGCTCTCACTGGACTGCTCTTCGATAATCCTCTCTCATCTTCTTTCTATTCTATTCTCTCTCATATAATAATATTAGTATTATTTTTCTGTTTGGACAAAACAAAAACAGATATGAGAGGATGATATCAATCATTTAAAAACTTTTAAATGTTATTAAAATAATAATGTTAGATATATGTAAGTGTGTCCACTAGTTAAGTATCAAGTGGCCCAGTGGAAAAACAAAATGCCAAATCACACGGTACAAAAAATATAGACAAACGTTTTACGTGGTTCGGTCTTGATAGGGTCTATGCATGCGAGTTGCAACTAGCTTTGTTTTATTATATACAGGTGTATAAACTATAAGGCTATGTGTAGTGGAGGGGCTACAAATGAGAGCGAATTTCGACACGTGGCGTCCAGTCCGCAAGAGTGAGAATTTGTTTTTGGGGTGTAATGGTGCAGGGGCTACAAACTGGGCTCACAGTATCTTTTTTTTATTCTTTTTTTTATAATTAAACTAAACATATAATTATTTAAAAATGTATTAAAATTAAAAAGAAATAAAAAAAATAAAAAAAATACATAATTAAAAAAAATACATAACTAAAATTAAAAAAAAAATACATAACTAATAAAAACTAATATCCATAATATTCGTGCATTTTTTCAATTCGTCGTCGTTCCAATAATGCGGCATCTTCGTGTAACCCGACCGCTTTGAGGGATTCGTACTCTTTACTCGTTTCCCGCAATTTCAACATAGTGACAATCTTTTCGTGTTGTTTGTTGGTTTCTATCATGACATCGTTGAGTTCCTCGACAAACTTTTCATGTTTTTTTGATGATTTCTCTCATTGTAGCAGTGAGTTACACGGGATTCGGTTGGTTCGGGTTGTTTCTAGGATTCATTTTGCTAGATTTTTTGAAGAATTTGGGTATGAATTGTATATGAAATGGAGAAGAAGATGTATGTTTATATATATATATATATATATATATATATCAATCAATCATACCCAGTGTAGTCCACCAATAGCAAAGCTATAAGTAGGGTTTGGGGAGGGTGGGATGTAGGCACACCGTACCTCTATCCAACGGGATAGAGAGGTGGCTTTCAGAGAGACCCTCGGCTCTTGACTACATATGTATGCGGCAATATAAAAGGAAATCGAAGTTCAACTATAGTATAATTCATAGTAGCACGTAGTAAAAATAATAATACTATATATATATATATATATATATATATATATATATATATATATAATCGTTCAAATAAAAAGAAGTTGTTTACTAAGAATGGTAAGAACCAATATAATTTTGACATTTGGCATTAAAACATATGGTGAAAGAATAATTCTAGAAAACTATGTCGGTTATAATGGTGAAAGAGTAATTCTAGAAAACTATGACGGTTTTTGGTAATTTTAAATCTCAACCATTGATTGATATGATCCAATGGCTATGATTTATTCTTAGTCTTCCTAATAAACTACTTATTTTTAGGATAAGTCTCCCCTATATATATAGGATTAGGTTTTTTTCAGTTGTGATTCTTATAGAGAGAAGTGCGAGAAGTGATCTTAACCATTAAATTGTTAATCAATGGTTGAAACATTATTGCATTTATTGCAATTAATAAAATTTGAAAGACATTAAAATAAATAAGAAAATGTTAGTTTAGGTAAAATAAAATAAATCATCATTTAATTTATTTCATCTATCCCTAAATAAAAGTCCAAAGCATAAATATCCAAAATTTATGATTTGTAAGTTATAATTTATTTATTTCGTATTTGTTTAGTGTAAGATTTAATTTTGTTTTTATTTCACTAATAAAATGTTTATAATTTATAACATTTAAGCAAAATAGCATCTTAATCATCGATTGATTTTTCGAAAAATAAATAAATAATTTGAAGATGTGTGAGAAGGAAAAAAAAATGTGTACGAAGATGTGTAGGTAAAAAAAAGTTAGATGTATATGAGAAAATTAAAGACGTGTAGGAGATATTTGAATATGTGTAGGACGAAAAAAAAGGGTATGGGTGTGTATGCGGAAATTAAAGATGTGTAGGTAAAAAACGTTATATATATATTGTTTTAATTAAATTTTTTTTGACCGTTTGACAACGATCATAATAATAAAATAATATTATTTTATCACTCTTTCCGGCGACAACTTAACCCCGCCCCACCCCTTATCGCCCCAATTTCGCCGGGGGGGAGGGGGGCGGTGTTCCTCCTCAATTTCGCCTAAGCTCTTGCCCACTACGCTTGCCTAATAAAATAACATGGTCCAAACCCAAAGCCTTCACAAAACCCAATATCACCATGCTCGACAGTCGACAGTTGTCATAAAAAACATCCACTTCTCTTTTAAAATCAGCTTCCTATCCCACAAACATATTATAGGCACGATCACACGGAGTAAATTATCCCTCTCTCTCACTCGTCATATTCGTTGTTGTATAGCTACAAAACACTTTTCGCACGTGTTGTCATGAAGTATATTTTGTCATTTGCATTTCAAAATATAATCTTATTCACAATCTTATAAGAACTGTTTATGTATTTACTCTTGAAACCTTATATTATATAAATTATTTTAAAAGTTAAAATATATAAAATTAAAGCTAATAAAAACTAAAAGGACATGTGATTTTGTGTTTGTTATAAAATTTTTGGAATAACTGATAAACAAAAGTTTGGTGAATATGTGATATTTCTGTTATAAAACACAATAATGAAGAGATCTAACGACCAACTCTATTTTCTTTTCTATATTTAGTTTGGTTTCATATGTAGCACAAATAACAAATTTTTGATGTGTTACGTGTCTCTTTTGCCTAACTATAAATGAAAAATATAGAAGACACTCAACTTCAATTGTAAAAAGAAAGTGCACCTTTACTAGATATATATCATAAACATAAAGTTATATTCTATTAACATTAAATAAAATAATTTAAGAAATGAGACAAATTTACTGTTTTTTGTTTTGTTTTGGATTTAATAATGAATTTATTTAGCAAGACATCCATTTTTTTTAACGACCAACTAACTAACGCTGGGTAATCCGTACGCGGCCCCCATTGACTAAAGGTAGCCCGAGCCGACCACTAGTCCGGATGGACGGAGCCCCTAGCGGTCCACCTATTGAGGGATTCACCAGATAAAACCCGACCCCCACGCCCACCAAATAGCACGACAGCGAGGAGCCGGTAAAAAGGGTGAGATCAGGACTCGAACCCTGACAAGCCAGGGTCATCCCTCATATCTCCTATATAAATTGGTGATAGTGAAGTTTGAACCCCTACTTCTCACTAGTAAAATAAATACTCTACCATTGAGCCAAGACATCCATTTTGATTATTTGTGATTTTAAGTTTACAAAAAATATATAAAACAATGACATACAATTGAATGCTCTCTATCTCTCTCATCATAATCATTTAAACATTATTAAACATAGAGTTTAATAACTTAGTCCACCACTTTATTTCTTAGGTCTTGTAATGATACGGTTCCAAAAAAGAAAAGGTTCATGTAATTTTCCTTCAATTAATGATTACACAAAAAAAGTTAAAAGAAAATAATTAAACGCCTTTTAGTTTCTAAAGATTTAAGGCTTTTTGGTAGGGAAATAATCTCTTAATGGTGGAAGATTCATGTATATATATATAGGGTAGAGATATTGTACGATAATGACTTAACATACAAGAGGTACGCGAAGGCGAAAAACAAAGGCAAAAGTACTAAAACGCTCAAAAACGCACGCCCAAACCCTAAACGTTCAGCCAAAAACCTAAAACGCTCAAAAACGGTTTTCGTGAAAAAAGTGAAAAATTGATCGATTAACCATCTAAAACTGTTTTTTCGGCGAACCAATGATTAATTGTATATGTATTAACGATTCCGAGATGTTGGGATGCGATTTCATGGATCAAATTCGTGAAAAAATGAATTTGCGTACCTATTGTACGTTAAGTTATTATTGTATTGGATCTTTTCCATATATATATATATATATATATATATATATATATAGGGGTGGGTTAACGTACAATAATAGCTTATCGTACATTACGTACGCGAGAACCTGCACCACCCGGTACTAATTGCAATTAGAACTACGCGATGGCATAATTGTAATTAAAACAAAAAATACTTCTCGCACAACAGATCGTCATTTGCTTCAAGCCTTCAACCATAATCAAATCATCCACAAAACTAAAACCAAATCAAAATTGATAACCCATTATCGCTATAGTTTAATAATCTTCAAATTGATAAAAGAAATTGATGATTTAATAATGTGTAAGAGGCTTTAGAATCATCAATCAATTATGAAATTGTAGAATAATACACTTAACTGAGCTATGATTAGAGTTCAAATGTTAAACCTTTAAACGTTCAGCTTTAAAAGTTTAAACGTTCAAGCCAAAATCTCAACCTTTTAGAAGTTCTAAACAAAAAGTTTAGAAGTCCAGAACTTTCTAAACATTTTGTACTGAAATTCTTAGTTTTGAACACCCAGATTCACAAAACTTTAAACGTTTAAGCCAAAATCTTTAAACGTTCAAGCCAAAATCTCAACCTTAAACGTTCAAATGTTAAACCTATAAACGTTCAGGCAAAAAAGTTTAAACGTTCAGGCAAAAGAGTTTAAACGTTCAGGCACAACCCACTAAAAACTGAAAAAATTAATCAACCGAATCTTCAAATTGATGATTAATTAAATTAATTTAAAGGTTAATTGATGAATTAGGTTCATCAATTTCAATTTCAATTTTATCAAAATATCAACAAACCTGTGAACAAATAATAGACGACGATGTATGATGATTGTGGATTGTGGCTTCGACAGTGGACGAAATCAATGGGAGCAGCGGATCAGATTTGATAAAAAAACAAAACTGCCATCGCGTTAAATTGAAAATCGACGGGGATATGAGTCGCATACGTAATGTATGAGAAACCATTATTGTATTGGATCCTTTATATATATATATATATATATATATATATATATATATATATATATATATATATATATATATATATATGGGAGGGTTATCCTAAAAATAAATAGTTTCCAAGGAAGACTAGGAATAAATCATAGTCATTAGATCATGTTAATCAATTGTTGAGATTTAAAATTACCAATGTCACACCCCGACCAAACGGCGGCGGAACATGCCGGGGTGCAACGGATTACCCAAAACACAAGACAATATTTAAGTGACAATATTTAATCAACTCATTTATTTCATAAATCAATAAACAATCGCATAACTTGTTCATACAAAACAGATTGAGTACAAGTAAACAAATATATATATATATATATATATATATATATATATATATATATAGTTCGTTTTGCTAATATCCTAATAGTCTTAATAACGTTTTTCATAAAGTACTCGAGTCAACAAAAGTCAAACCTATAACATTGCTTAAAATAAAGTTTGTCAACACAAGGTTGGTGAGCAATTTCATAGTTTTTGAACAATATGTATATAATAATAAGAAAATGCCACAACTTGTATACGAAACAATAAATAATAGCAATAATTTGAATAGATAGATAAAATCGCTAATAGAACTACGTTAACGACACCTAGCTATAAGGGGATGCCAAATAGTCTAGGATTTTGTAGTTATCGTTAATTGCATTACGTTAACGACACCTTGCTATAAGGGGTTGCCAAATAGACTAGGATTTATAGTTTCTCCAACCAAAAGCGGTAAACACATAAGCATATAATCATGTAAGCATAGAACACCAAATAGAGCATTTATTTAAGTAAAGTATACAATAAAGTTTGTGGTTTAAGACTCAAGTATAAAACATGTAGTTTGAATAAGTATGCATTATCACCCCCAAAACGAAAGATAGAAAACAGGATATGAAAAGTACTCACCTTTCAAGTATAAACTTGATCGGTAAAAAGACGGGTAACCGGAAAGATGTAGTTTAACGAGCAAAGCCTAAACGAAAGAAAAGTCGCGTATTAGGAGGTTGGTCTAGGAAGTCTCTAAAATAAAATAAATAATATGAAATGCAAACAATTTAAAGTTTATAAATGTAAATATTTAAGAAAAATGTAACAATGGTCTTTTAAAATAAATGTTTGCTCGAAACTGGGTTAAAGTATCTAACCTTAATATTTACTCAACCTATGTTAAGTAATAAGGTGGGTAAAAATGCAAGAATGCAAGTCCCTTTATAACATAAATACTAAAACGAGTTTTAACGAGTGTTTCAGGTTGTTGGTTCGGGTCTTGATAATTGGTCAAACCCAAAGTCAACTTTCCAAGATACACATGTTATGAGATAACTCAATAAAATCTAAGAAGACTTAACCAAGTATGTAGTTCTATTGTTTTAGAACTAACAACGTCCGTTAAGCGGGTGTTCGGTTTTGTCGGTCCAACTTTGTTGTAAGATCAAGTTGGATTCAACATTCCAAGTATTTTAAGAAATTAATTAAAATCAGTTTGTAAAGTAATTTTAAAGAAATATACAAGTTTTGATAGCTAAAAACACACTTGTGTGTCTTAAGCGAGTGAAAATCGGTTTAGTTCGGTTTGGTTCGGTTTCCAACTCACAATAAGTTCATAGATGGTTTCCAAATGCACAAATATCAAAGAACTTGTATAATGATTTATAAATGACGAAACTTAAGTTTTACAACCAAAAAGTTAACAATAAAGTCTTTAAACGAAAGTTCGGTTTTCGGTTCGGATCTAGTTTCGGGTTAAGACCGAGGTTAGAATCTACATACCCATAACCATAGAACTTGTATAAATGATTTTAGAAACTTAAATAAAACAATAAACATGTTTAAACAATTATTTAACAAAACTAGTAAACAAAGTTCGGTTTACGGTTTGGAGCTATTTACGGTTAAACCAAGACATAGACTCTTCAAACACATAACCATGGAACTTGATAAATTTGATATACAAACTAAAATGAGCAGAATTTAAGCATGGTTAGTAAGCAATAATAAAGTTAGATGGTTAAATGCCGAAAATATATAACAAAGACCACGAAAGTCCTCCATGTAGCCTTTCCTTACGAAGCCAGAAACTTAACCAACCGGGGCCGAATAAGTAACTACCAAAGGTAACAAGGGTTGGGTTATATATATGATGTGCCATATGATTCAAGTATTAGTTAAGAGTTAGTAAACTAATTAAAATGCAAAACTTGGTCAGTTTGACTTTTAAAAGTCAAACTACCAAGAACATGAAGAAACAAGCTTAAAGATCAATGAATTTGAGTGTGGAAATGAAATGATAGCAGGGATGGATGAGGGAAATGGTCTTGTATATACAGGGAAAGGTTTGGAGGGTTAAACAAGAGGTTTGGTGTGTAAAACCCGAGTTTTGGACAAAAGAACAAACAACAAAACATAAAAGGCAGACTTGCAGCTGCCCCCCGTCGCGATACGCGACCACCAAGAGGATTCCCCATCGCGTGGCACGATGGGGTGGTCAGCCAAGAATTTCCAAAGTTTCAAAAATGACAAAAATGGCCCCTGAAGTTCGATTTATGTGTTTTTAACGCGTTTTAAGGACCGAAAATGATGTTTTTGAGACCCAGCAAGTGTAAAACAATATTGTAACGTATAATCCATCATTTTGAATATATAGAGGGTTTTGTTTTACAAAACGGGTCGGTTTACATAATAAATGATTATAAAACAAAAACGAATCGAAACCCAAAATTGACGAATGTCACAGTTGGATTGATGAGGTTTGTTGAGTTTAGGCCGTTTAAATGGGTTAGGCTTAGACGATTTATGTGAGTAGTGGTTGGGATATTTAGGTGAGGTTTTGCTTATTTGAGCTCGGGTTAAGTTGATGGGTTGGATAATTTGATCTTGACTAGTTTGGGTTGAGATTCGGTTTCTACATGTATTTTTTAAGGAGTGTTCGGGGTTGCTACTTTTGATATCAACTCTATGGTTGGATGGAAACGGTGTGGCGATATGGTTTGTGAATTGACATAGCATGGGTCATAGTTGGGTAAACTTTGGTTCGTACATGTTCAAGACATTTGTGGATGTGTTTGTTGGTGTTTTCGAAGTATTAGGAAAGTGTGTTTGATAGGTTTTTATGGCGTAAAAGTGTCGGTATTTAAAGCTTTTTGTTGGGTTAGTGTTGTACATCTTGGATCTTGTATGGGGTTTGAGTTGGTGAGGGCATACTTTGGATGTTAGGTTTCGTTCATTATTGAGGAAAGACTTGAGTACGTGGGAAAACTTTTGAAGTGGAAGGACGATTTGATTTAAGGTGGCAGCTCGAGATGGAATACGAGTGTTTAGAAGCTTGGGGTTGTGTTTAGGGAAATTTTGACCAATAATAAGTATTATATTGAAAATATCATAATTTATTAACAGTGATTGAAACTTTCATGAAATTTTTGATAATTAAAATTATAAGTTACTATGTATATACATACACACACACACACACATATATATATATATATATATATATATATATATATTGTAAATAAAATATTGAGATTCAAGCTTGCGAATCACAACAACATTTTTTTTAAGGTTTTCCACTCAAATGAGATTTGTTACGATACGTCGGGCCGGTTTAGGTTGTAAAATAATTTACGAGAAAATTTTTAAATAAACAACCCGCGTAACGTAACTCGTTCTTGAAATGCTCATAATTAAGTAGTGAGAAATATCATGAGAAACTATGATAATAGAGTTTGCATTTTGAAGTTTATTGTAAAGATAAAAACCGATTGTCATGAGGAAGCAAAAAAAATTTTTATAAAGATTAAAATAAAATTTTGCTTATGAGGAATTTAAAATAAGTGAATTGAATGTCAAAATTTGCTATGAGGTATCCATATGAATGATGAATGTCGTTTTGGGAATACAAATTTGCGTAATGAAAAGTTTTACCAAGTTCGTTAATTAATATCGTCTAACGAAAATATTATGATAAGTTAAAATGATCGTCATTGTGAATCGAGAAATCGAAAATAAATGATTTTTGTCTTCAAAATAGAATTTCTATGAAGTATTGCACGAGAATTTCAAGAAATTACAAGTTATGAGTTTGTGATTTTCTTGAAAAATCATGGCGAAACTACCATAAGAAATTTAAAACGAGGAAAATCGTATGATGCAAATTTTATTTGTGAAAAGTTATAATGAACCATAAATTGCGTAATGAAAATTGCTATGAAAATATATTTGGGTAATGAAAATTCTACCATGTGTATATATAATATAATGAAATTAAAACGTGAGAATTTAATATTGATATTGTGAAATGATAGTTTAAAATAAACGGGATTTTTATAAAAATTTAATTTTTATGAAATCTTGTATGAAAACTTTAAATATAATTAAAAAAAACTATATAATGGAAATTTACTTGAATATTCTAGGAAAAATTTATCATAAAACCTTTTTAGTATGATGAAATTCATATGATAAAAATTGGGTTTATAAATAGTCTTAATGAACAATGATGACATATTAAAAATCACTATAAATAGTTCAAAATATATTATTATTATTATTATTATTATTATTATTTAACTTACATTGAAGAGATCGTAATACATGAACTTTTGTAACAAAATCACGGTGTGAAATCAAAATGAGAAAATTTGTATAAAAACTTTATCATGCGAAATCAAAACATATTAGAATGAATCATAATGGTAAAATAGAATTATATAAATGAGAATTTTGTGACGAGAATTTATATGACAATTAAATCTTTGAAAATTGTAAATAATGTCTTAAGATTTAAAGACGGAAAAATCGTGCATGAACCACCATGACTTGATATTCCGACACTAAAAACCTTTTTAAAAATATACCTTGTTGGAGTCTAAATATGTGCGCGTACCACCGCGTCTTTTTCGTTTTTCGACTCAAATAACGATTGTAACAAAAATAATAAATCGGCACGACCACCGTGGTTCTATTGTTTCAACATCGAAAATTAGGATGGCGACCGGAACGCTAGCATTCGACAACTTAAAGTGGTCATCTCATTTGAGACGATCTTTAAGGAGATTTGAAACAACGGGATCCAAATTAAGCTCGTGATCCATTAAACATAATAAAAACTAATATTTTTGCGGTAAGGTAAGGATACTTAGATTATTATGGAAGTGCATGTTTGTGTATATATAAAATTAAACCAAAGTAAGGTAAGGATACCTTGGAATGTTTAGGGTGTTTGTGTATATTTACGATTTAATGAAATAAATAAGTATATAAATAAGTAAGTGTAATGAACAATCATGCAGGGTAAACACGTATAGGCAACACGTATAAGGACCCTAAAGCATAGACTATACTAGGTCGTTACGTCGAACCACCTATCCTATAGTCTTGTGGCTCAGATACCAATCTGTCACACCCTGACCAAACGGCGGCGGAACATGTCAGGGTGCATCGGATTGCCCAAAACACAAGACAATATTTAAGTGACAATATTTAATCAACTCATTTATTTTATAAATCAATAAACAATCGCATAACTTGTTCATACAAAACAGATTGAGTACAAGTAAACAAACAAATATATATATATATATATATATATATATATTGTTCATTTTAGTAATATTATAATAGTCTTGATAACAATTTTTGTCAAGTTCTCGAGTCAACAAAAGTCAAACATGTAACATTGCATAAAATAAAGTTTGTCAACACAACGTTGGTGAGCAATTTCATAGTTTTTGAACAATATGTATATAATAATAAGAATAAGAAAATGCCACAACTTGTATACGAAACAATAAAAAATAGCAATAATTTGGATAAATAGATAAAATCGCTAATAGAACTACGTTAGCTACACCTAGCTATAAGGGGATGCCAAATAGTCTAGGATTTTATAGTTATCGTTAATTGTATTACGTTAACGACACCTTGCTATAAGTGGTTGCCAAATAGACTAGGATTTATGGTTTCTCCAACCAAAATAGGTAATCACATAAGCATATAATCATGTAAGCATAGAACACCAAATAGAGCATTTATTTAAGTAAAGTACACAATAAAGTTTGTGGTTTAAGACTCAAGTATAAAACATGTAGTTTGAATAAGTATGCAATATCACCCCCAAAACGAAAGATAGAAAACGGGGTATGAAAAGTACTCACATTTCAATTATAAACTTGATCGGTAAAAAAAACGGGTAACCGGAAAGATGCAGTTTAACGAGCAAAGCCTAAATGAAAGAAAAGTCGCGTATTAGGAGGTTGGTCTAGGAAGTCTTTAAATTAAAATAAATAAAATGAAATGCAAACAATTTAAAGTTTATAAATGTAAATATTTAAGAAAAATGTAACAATGGTCTTTTAAAATAAATGTTTGCTCGAAACCGGGTTAAAGTATCTAACCTTAATATTTACTCAACATATGTTAAGTAATAAGGTGGGTAAAAATACATGAATGCAAGTCTCTTTATAACATAGATACTAAAACGGGTTTTAACGAGTGTTTCGGGTTGTTGGTTCGGGTCTTGATAATTGGTCAAACCCAAAGTCAACTTTCCAAGATACATATGTTATGAGATAACTCAATAAAATCTAAGAAGACTTAACCAAGTATGTAGTTATATTGTTTTAGAACTAACAATGTCCGTTAAGCGGGTGTTCAGTTTTGTCGGTCCAACTTTGTTGTAAGATCAAGTTGGATTCAACATTCCAAGTATTTTAAGAAATTAATTAAAATCAGTTTGTAAAGTAATTTTAAAGAAATATACAAGTCTTGATAGCTAAAAACACAATTGTGTGTCTTAAGCGAGTGAAAATCGGTTTAGTTCGGTTTGGTTCAGTTTCCATCTCACAATAAGTTCATAGATGGTTTCCACATGCACAAATATCAAAGAACTTGTATAATGATTTATAAATGACAAAACTAAAGTTTTACAACCAAAAAGTTAACAATAAAGTCTTTAAACGAAAGTTCGGTTTTCGGTTCGGAGTTTCAGGTTAAGACCGAGGTTAGAATCTACATACCCATAACCATAGAACTTTTATAAATGATTTTAGAAACTTAAATATAACAATAAACATGTTTAAACAATTATTTAACAAAATTAGTAAACAAAGTTCGGTTTACTGTTTGGAGCTATTTACGGTTAAACCGAGACATAGACTCTTCAAACACATAACCATGGAACTTGATAAATTTGATATACAAACTAAAATGTGCAGAATTTAAGCATGGTTAGTAAGCAATAATAAAGTTAGATGGTTAAATGCGGAAAATATATAACAAAGACCACGAAAGTCCTCCATGTAGCCTTGCCTTACGAGGCCAGCAACTTAACCAACCGGGGCCGGATAAGTAACTACCAAAGGTAACAAGGGTTGGGTTATATATATGATGTGCCATATGATTCAAGTATTAGTTAAGAGTTAGTAAACTAATTAAAATGCAAAACTTGGTCAGTTTGACTTTTAAAAGTCAAACTACCAAGAACTTGAAGAAACAAGCTTAAAGATCAATGAATTTGAGTGTGGAAATGAAATGATAGCAGGGATGGATGAGGGAAATGGTCTTGTATATACAGGGAAAGGTTTGGAAGGTTAAACAAGAGGTTTGGTGTGTAAAACCCGAGTTTTGGACAAAAGAACAAACAACAAAACATAAAGGCAGACCTGCAGGTGCCCCCCGTCGCGATAAGCGACCACCAAGGGGAACCCCCATCGCGTGACGCGATGGGGTGGTCAGCCAAGAATTTCCAAAGTTTCAAAAATGACAAAAATGGCCCCTGAAGTTCGTTTTAGGTGTTTTTAACGCGTTTTTAAGGACCGAAAATGATGTTTTTGAGACCCAGCAAGTGTAAAACAATATTGTAACATAAAATCCATCATTTTGAATATATCGAGGGTTTCGGTTTACAAAACGGGTCGGTTTACACTATAAACGATTATAAAACGAAAACGAATCGAAACCCAAAATTGACGAATGTCACAACCAATAACCGACATTGTTTCCTAGAATTACTTTTTCATCATTATAACCGACATAATTTCCTAGAATTGTTCTTTCACCATAATTTGTAGTGTAAAATGTCAAAATTTTGTTAGTTCTTACCATTCCTAGGAAACTCCTTATTTTTATTTGAACCATTATATATATATATATATATATATATATATATATATATATATACTATATATAAAGAAAATCCAAGGGACCTCTTAAAATTTAAGAAGTACAACTTTGATTGCTTAAGATACAATCCACATTGCATAAAATTTTAAGATCTTAAGGGCAATACTGTCATTTGGTTATCTTATATACGGTTAATATTATTTGATTCAAAAATACTTACAAATATGGTCATTCAACTTAAATCAAGTTTTGTTAATTTCAGAAATAGCTACATATTACCCCCTTATTTTAAATCAACTACTCCCATGACATTTATACGCCGATATTTTTTTCACACATTAATATTTAAAAAAAAATTACATTATAAAAACGAGTATTTTATTCTCTTTAATTTGAGTATAGTATTGCTATAGTTTTTTAAGTTTCTGGAAAATAACATGTTACGTGATCGTCGGTTAGACTGAAAAATGTAGGTTCGGGTCATGGGTCAGAACGGGTTAGGAATGAAATGGGTTGATACCAAAAATGGCTAGGGTCAAGTCCATATGGTTCAGATTGAAAGAGGTCTGGTTAGAACGGTGTCGGGTCGGAACAAGTTTATTAAATTTTTTTTTTCTTAAATTATTTTACATTTTAACTTTGCTTCTTGATTTAAACCGCGAGTTACGCATATTAAACACCACGTAACGCGCACAACACAACTTTGGTAAGCTCTCAACTCAACGTCCCACACGAGTAATCGGCGTAAGTTACGTGAACTGTTCGGTTACGTATGTTTATGCCAGTCACGTGCATTCCGATGTCGATTACACGTGTTCAATCGCCAGTTTCACGCATATTGGATTTGTTAGTGTTAAGTGTCTGATTTCGGGTTATGTGCGTACCGTCATCGGGTTACGTGCATACCGACGTCGGTTACACGTTCAATGCAGTGTTATGGCGCATATCGACACCGGATTGCGCAAGTACATGCGTTGTGCGACACGCATATTGGCACTGGTTAAGCGTTCAATGTCGTGTTACACGCATACCTTAGCATGGAGGCTACGTGTTGAACGCAATTTTTACGTGTGTACTCCCGCCACATCGTGCGGGGACGTAGATAGTACTATATATAAAGCATGAGTTAAGGAACTCTTAAATTTTAAGAGGTACATAAAACCATGCACAAGATACATCACACAATGCATAAATTTTTGAGATTATAGGGGTAATATGGACTTTCCCACCAATTCTACGGTTAACAAACTTTGACTAAAAAATATTTACAAGTATAGTCCTTTAACTTCAATCACATTTTGTCAATATATATAATAATTATACATTTACCCCCTTATTCTAAACTAACTACCCATACAACTTTTAAACGACTATAACTTTTTCCACGTTAACATTTAATCAAAAACAAAATACACCATAAAAATGAGCGTTTTATGCTCTTTAGTTTGAGTATGATATTGCTATATTTTTTAATTTTAAAAACTTAACGTCTTATATGGATTACTAGTTAGGACCGGTAAACGGGCCCCGATCGAGTGGGTTCGGGTCATGGGTCAGAAATGGTTACGAACAAAACATGTGATATAAAAAAAGTTAATTTGATTCAGGTCTGTTTGAGGCCGGTTATGTGCGTACCAACAACAGATTGCACATATACAACCGTGCGACACTAACACCGATGACATGTTTTATGTACGTTGTGTTTACACGCATAGCCCGCGACATCGCACATGCACCCAGATAATATATATAATGCATGAGTGATAAACAAAAGCAAAAGTGTTGATTTTAATAGTTTTACTACTTATAAAGCACATAGTACAAACTTAAAGAGAGGTAAAATTTTCATTGTGGCATTAAATATCACGGGCATTTCCATTTTATTTAAATTAGTTACAGTTTTTACCCTTTAACTTTAATTACATTTTGTAAATTTAAAACTTTTTTATGTGATTGCCTGGATCATCTTTAACCTTCAATTTGAAAACTTTATTTAAAATTCTTAGCATTTCCATATCTTTTCATATATTATGATATTAAAAAAAAAACAGCTTACCGTTGCGACACACATATTTTTTATCGATGTTTTGATAATTTTGCTCAATACCAACTTATCAATTATAATATACAGTAATACATGTATATTATGCATCAATATACAAGTTGTTGATGATTATATAAAACACTTGAAGCATACGTATAAAGAAACATGTTTCCTTCAATCTAACAATTAGACTTCATCAAAAATTATTTTCCTCAAACCACCACCCTTTGACCATTTAATCATAATATCCATTTTTAAGTTGATATTTTAAAATGATCATTCTACGGCTTATTAGCAGATTTAATTATGTATTTATGTGCTAAATTAAAACTTTGTCGTCGCCGTAACATCGTGCGGACTTACTGCTAGTGTGTGTATATATATATATGAGCCTACAACACCATTATACCCCTAATACAACCCTTTCTTTTGCTGACTCGACGTCACATGTTACAAGTCTCACTATTTTGTAGCTCATCCACTAAACATAGCCTAACGCATAACATAAATTAAGGTGACATGACACTTTAAATATGAATTAAACCACTTCTCATTTGTGCTAAGTTTGTTAAAAAAGGTCCTGGATTATGCTCTTCATGGGTTAAAAGACAAAGACCAATATATTAAATTAAAAATTAGTATGAGTGAGATAAAATTAAATGAATTAAACAATTTCATTTTTGGTGAGATGGAGTAAAAATGAGAAAAAAGAGGAGTGGTATTGTACTTATGTAAAATTAAAACGTGTTAGAACATACCTCATTATCTTAAAATGTTACCTTTTAATTAGTTAAATCAGATTCAATACAAAATTATCAAATGACCCCTTAACAATATTATTTTAATATGTAGAGGGGTCCTAAATATTTAACTAATTAAAGAGTTGGTGTCAAAGCGTAATACGTAATTTGTTCAAATAATATCGTTTAGTTGTTTTCTTTTATGAAAATGGGACCCATGCATATAAACAAAAGTGGTCCATACTCCAGAGTCCACGTTTCCACATACGAATGTGGACAAGAAGCATGACTCATTTCACTAAATTTTGATATTTTCTTTGTAGTACTAGACCATGCCCATCACTGTCAAATATCAATTTTAATCTCATTATTGCTACTTAAATCTATTTATTATCAGTAAATGCTTGTATTTGTTAATTATTAGGGGATTCGGGGTGGTCTGTCATGGGAGACCCATCACGGGTGATGGGCTTTGGAACACTGCCGCCGGTCCCTCCATCACTTGTGATGGGGGTGCGGCCGTGATGGCTATCACGTGGTGGAGCCCGAGAAATGTGACCGTTGGGGGCCGATCGTTGGAGGGATAAAATAAATATTATTTAACCTATATAAATATAACTCAAATCCATCTTCAAATCCAACTCAAATCCTCTACTACAAACAACTTTGTAATATCACACCAATGGAGGGTTCTAGGAAACGTGGCTCGGGTTTAAAGAAAACCTAATCCCGACCAAAGGTTCGACAAAATCTAGGCGAGCCGATGAGATTCCAGTTACAAGATGAACCCGACACAACCCAACCATTCCAACAACAACCTTTTCAACCACAACCTTTTCAACCGTTCCAAAACCAACATTTTTATTCGCAACCATTTAATTCATCGTTTTCATCGATACCGTATCAAAACCAACAGTTTATTCCACCTTTTTCTAGCCAAATTTTTCAAAATAATCATTTTCAAACGTCTCAAACGTCCGTTGATCCCCTAGAGGATAACGATGTTATATATCAATTTGCACGTGCTTTTCGTGAAGAAGATGACAATGTGGATGAAGGCGACAATGTCGATCCCCTAGAGGATCACGATGTTATACATTAATTTATTTATCTTTGTAACACTTATTTAATCTTGTTTTATTTTTTATTTAATTTAACCTTATTTTAGTATTTATTTAATCTTGTTTTATTTTTTATAAAAAAAAACTTATCACACCATCACACCTCTACCCCTATCAAAATTCCATCACTAGTGATGAAAAGTGGTGGGGTGATGTGGCACACCCCCATTGGATGTTGTAAGTGATGGGTGGTGGAACCACCCCCACTCCCTTATTACGTTTTAAGTTTTAATAATATTTGTATTTGTTGTTACCCAACCTTGTCCCAAACAACCTTACAGATTTATGGTGGTAAGGTATCTTCTCTTTAATGAAACACTAGTTGATTGATGGATTACTATGTAATCCAAGGACAAAAGGATAAAAATAAAGGAAGATACGTATGGTATCGTATGGGTAAACGAGCATGCATGTTACACGTAATCAATTTACAACCCACAGAAGTAAATGAGAACATTAAATTATAACGACTGAAGTTCTTCAATAACTATGTTTTTCTGAGCTAAACCATGAAAGATTTTGATAAGTTTGACAACATAAAAATAACATGTTAACCCATTCAATTTGTGAATATTTTTCTTCATTCGAGCATAGTTTGCATAACATGCTTTTCATACAACGTTTTGATCACTATTGAAAGAAAAGTTAATGCTGACAAAAATATTTCAAATTTGATACAAGCTAGAAGCATTGATAGGCCTGGGGGTGACATGTCGTAAGTATTCACCATCTATACTTAAATTTTTATAGTCGTTGGAAATATAGTCCGCTTACCAAATCCCGAAGCTTTTAAATTTTTTCCAAAAATGTTCTTGAAATAAATTTGAAACACAAATCAAGTTTAAAATTCTAACTTCCATCCGTTTGACATTTTCAAGTCAACATTTTGTACGCGTAACAAATTTAACAATAAATCTATTTGTATTCTCAATCTTTTAAAAATACTAAAATTTCTTTTTTTACCCATAACAATTTTTTGACCCAAATGTAGTTAACTTGTACTATACAATCTATTTACCGATTTTTGACTGTAAAAACAAAATTTAAGTTCCACAAAAGCCGAAACAATCCTTGATAAGAAAAAATCAAGAAATTAAATATGATAAACTTTGTTATATATGAAAGTGATTGGTATATATTTACTAAATTAACCGAAAAATATATAGTTTACTAAATTAACCAAAAAAATAAATTGATAAATTTAAAGCATATATTTATAATTTATAAATTTATATGACAATTCACAATTATAATAATAATAGATAAATGGACTGATTTTAAAAAATAGATCAACTCTAAATGTAACATTAAGAAAATTTTGAGTTAAAAATGACAACTTTCCAAAGATAAGGGACCAATTCTGTCAATTTATAAACCTTAGGGTTTAAAATGAAAATTCTGTTTTCTTGTCCTATTGCGATACGCGATGAGACAAAAGGACAAGCCCATTGCGTATCGCGAAGGGCTTGGTCAAACATTCCAGAAGGACAGTCAATGGCGATACGTGATCATCAAAGACCAACGTCATCGCGTATCGCGATGACGTGGTCTGACAAGTTATGACACGTGTTGCCACGTGTCAGGTGGTGGAACACGATCATGCCACGTGTCACTACGTGGCACCGCGACTGCCACATGGTGAAGCTAGTCACGATACGCGACGGGTGACCAGAAGGCCATCGCGTATCGCGATGGGCCTCTGGACTTTGCCTATAAATAGCAAGTCCGGGATCTCATTTGATGCACACCAAAATCAGTACTTCACTCTCTCTCTCTAACATCTCACTAGAATCTCACAACCATTCCATCGATCCACCTCGATTGTCGTTTCCTCGAAGTTCGTGCCATCTTCCACCGACGTACCGACCAAGAAGGTGTTTGTTGTTCCCCGACATCATGGTGATTAGTCTTGGGAAGTGTGCCGACAAGTGGTGAAGTGTTGGTGTTTATCGTTGGGTGTGCCTAGGAAAAGATAACGAGAAGAAGGATTGAACGAGAATGAAAAGAAGGTGAAGCGGCGTTGGAGTGATGCTCGAGTAATTAGGGTTTCCATAAGCCAACAAAGGTAGGCGTGACGCCAATGAAATTAATAATAAAATATTATAAATGTTTAAACCTTAAGTCGAGGTTATACTCGATACCTCGATAAAAGAAAAGAAAAGAAAATATAACAAAAAAGGATAAAAGAAGAATTATGAATAATTATAAATATGTATATATGTGTGTGTATATATATATATATATATATATATATATATATATATATATTCTCTTTGTTAAAAATATTATTTAAGGAATAAATAACTATTCTTAAATAATAAAGAAAAGAAAAGAATACGTTTCTTAGAGAAGAAGAAATGTCGGGTTTTATAAATAAACTAAAGGTTTATACATTAATTTTAAACTAAAGGTTTTTAAGTAAAAGAGATTTTGAACTAAAGGTTCATTGAGGTAAAGATTATAAAATAAGACTAAACGTCTTAAGCCAGATTGTATATCCGACTAACAAATGGTTATACTCGTACTATAGGTGCGAGATAGCAAGGGAAAGACCCTCGGACGGTGTTTGAAGCCGATCCCAAAGTGAAAAGGTGAATACGCCCCCAAACTTTACAAACAGGTTTTCAAAAGTGTCAAATGTGTTATATGAAAATGATTTACAAGGGACTATGTGTTCCTAAAACCGTTATAGATAAGAGTATAAGCCTAGCCCTCAGGATGTAGTATACATTTTTCTGGATCCTTACATATGTGGTAGTACGCGGTGGGCACATCGCACCACACCTGGTCGTAGAACGCTTTCCTGCGGGGAGCATGACCATGTGTATACATACAAGTACTTAACTAAGTCGAAAGCTGCGGTGTTTGCTGTGGTATTTAGTGTAGAGACCCGAGTTTATAAACGTGTTGTTTTAACTTTGTTATTCCTAAGCCACGATGGGCCGAGGCAGGCGTAGTCTCGAGGGGTAATAAAGTAAAAAAAAATATTTTTAGCGTTAGCGTGTTCACCAGCATTCGTTGCTGACGTATTTATTTATTTTGTAGGTGACCAAAGTTAGTGCTTGACGAACGAAGAAGCTCATGATATCCGATGGCTCGGATCTTTTTGTATAAACTTTAAATTATTAAAATGTAGGTTTGTAAATAACAAAGTAATGCTTTTATTATAACTTAAACGGGTATTTTATAATCCCACCTTTTGTTAAGTAAATTAAATCCACAAGTTTTATAAGACTTTCACTTAAACCCGTAACTCTGATTTATTTACGATTGTGGTACCAACTGTTAGTCATACTCCTAGGCCTTAGATGGGGGTGTGACACTCAAGCATAGATTTATGATTTAATAATTAAAAAATTACTTTGTAAAATGAAAGCATGTTTAAGTTTTGTTTTTCTTTATAATCTTCAACAATATACATAGTAAAATATGTTATTGATAACAACTGAATTTATATATACTTTTCAATTTAACGAACATGGTTTGTTGTTAATTTTTGAATTTCACCAAGTGTTTTGAAATATATATTAAAATAATATGTTAATATTTATTTTTATAATAATGTATATATATAATATAAATAAAATGTAAAAGGAAAGTGAATATGGACATATATTAGGTTCAATTAAGATATTAGTTTTAGAGGAAAAAAGTTGTGAGGTTTAACCATAAACTGACACGTGTCACAATTATTTTACTTTATTAGAATATATATATATATATATATATATATATATATATATATATATAAATTTGGTTAAGGTGACAATTTAGAGAAGAGAGAATTCGGTACCAGTACATACCGATATTGGTACCAAAGTTTTGAGTTTCGGGATCGGTATCATACCGGCACTAGTATTTCTAGAATTTTTACCTTCAATACCAGTACTGAACCGAATTGTACCGGTACCAAGAATTTGTGAATTTTGGGATCGGGATTTTCGGTATCGGTACGATACCGATCTCATCCCTAGATGACATTAGTATCTAATCATTAATTGTTTGCATAGAAATAGGTTTAAAAAATATAAAAAAAATGAGTTCACCCGTTATATTTGCTTTACGGTGGTTAGTCACAACAGATGGAAACAGTAGAGGTGACGGCAACACCAATGACGGTGGTGGAGGCGAAAATGGTAGGGTGGTTGGTAGGTGGTGACGACACATAGCGCTGGTGGATGATGCTTGTTATGTCATTTGAAGTTAACTAGTTATAGAAAAGTTATCTTCACTAATTAATTGTTATGTAACTAGTATTGAAGCCAACGTTCGTAGAAGGGTCTTAGGAAGGTGATGACGGTGTCTCATTTATTACATGATATATCGATGGATTTATATAACCATACACACGTTAACCTATATAACAGTAAAAATAAGCTAGTCTTAAATATAATAAGTTAAATAAAAAAATTAAACAAATAAACGAATAAAAGAAAGCAATATTTGTTATAAAAAGAAAAAAATAACTTTACTAGACTGATAACCTATTTAAGTTTAGGTAGAAACGTAAGTCTTTTAAAGAAAAAGAGTTACTAAATTCAAGAACCGTATGATAAACTCTATTAAAGTTTAGGTCGAAAACGTACATCTCTTAAATAAAAAAGAATTATTAAAGTTTAGGAGCTATATGGTAACTCTATTAAAGTTCGGTGTAACATCCCGAATTTCGTTTGATATTTTAAATAAATCGGGGTTCAAATAAAGTATAAAAGATAAATGTAATTATCTAAAGTATGAAGGTATTAAGTGTAATTAAATGAAAAGTTAAACACGAAACCTTAACCTCTTCCTATAAATGTAGCCACCATCTCATTCATAGTCATCATAGCCTCCAAACTCATTCTTTACCAAATTCCCGTTTTTGAGAAAACAACCTACAAAGACATTACGATTTTCGGAGATCTAACCGTCGGATCGGTCTCTAATTTTTACAGAGTGTTCATGACAAGTAAACGAAGATTCCCGCCAATCAGATCCTTGATCAGAAGTAGGAGAGTCCAGTTTTTATCAAGCAAACCGTAATAGTGGAAAATTGAATTTTCTGAAAACTGCTCAGCTTCTCCGGCGACAGTAGCGGCTTTTTATGGAGACGATGAGCTAATGGGTTTGTAGATCGGGTCGAGACAGTTCCATGTCCGCTTGAATCACTCAATTATGAGTTTGTTTGATATGGTTTTGATCTATTCGAGTAATTTCGAACATAAACCTCAAAGGTACGTTTTTGTTAAAAAGGTTTACTTTTCATGTACGGATATGCATGAAAATTGGTGGGATGATAGAGTGGGCCACGATTATTGATAAGTAATGAAATTTCTAGTAAACGGGTTAGTTGGTTCGTTTCGGGTAAAACAAGTAGTATTCGGTTCGTGAAAATGACGGGTAAACGAAGTCGGTTTTGCATGAAACTTGGTAGGATAGTAAATCCGACCTTATTATGAAAGAAAAATGTAAAATTGAATGTAAAAGAGATGTTTGGAATAAAAAGGGACAAACGTGTAACGTTTGAACCAAGTTAGTGCAAGGGAACAATATGGTTAAAGTCCAATGCTCATTTATTATGCAAGACGGGCAAACGAGTCGAAAAGAAGGATGGAAAATGATGGGAATATAATCGGATTCAAACGAAAAGTAACCGAATCTAATAGGCAAAGTAATCGAATCTAATGGGTAAAGTAGTCGAATTGAATGGGAAAAGCAATCGAATCGAATGGACAAAATAATTGAATTAAATTCGATTCGATTAGAATCTGCCATTCGATTAGAATGGTCATTCGATTAGATCTGTCAAGCGATTAGAACTGTCATTCGATTAGAATTTTGATTCGATCAGAATTGTGATTCGATTATATTGGTGATTCGATTATAATGATGATTCGATTAGAATGATATAGTTAGAGGTAGTTAATTGATACTTATAATTATTACACAATTAGCCGTGAACAACTAAGGAAGGGTATTATTGTTAACTCGGAGAAGAACAAGACTCAGGTGAGTTTCTAGGCCCATTTCCTTGTTATGTTTTCGGGGCTGTGTGCATACTCAACGTGATTAGTTGATATACTTACCTTAAGTGGTATGTGTGTGATATGAGATTGTTTTATGAATGATGTATGAATGATATATGAATGGTATAGAAAAGATTAAGAGTATGTCTGAAAGCTTATAAATATAAATATAAAGAAATGTATGTACGGTTGTATGGTAAGAGGGTGGCAGACCCTAATAATATCTGTGAGGTTATACGGCGAATGGCTCTTTAAGGGTGACAGAATAGGGCGAAAAACTCTTTAAAACGTATACATATGTAAGTAAAGTAAGATAAAATATGAAAGTATGAAAGAATGTAAGTATGAAAGTATGAAAGAATGCAAGTATAAAAGTATGAATGTATGTATGTGTGTATGTATGAATGAAGAAGCAGGTTAAGTATGTAATATGTATTTACGAATGCATATAAATATATATGAATGTAATGCATGTTTCCTGATAACTAGAATTCACTCAGCGTAGCTGACTTTTAGTATGCACGCAGGCAAATAGGATGATGTAGCTGGCTTGAGGGGGGCACATGGCATGGACTGACCTGACTGACATATAGTGAAGTAAAGTTATGACGTTTTATGTTAAGATAATTTGAAAGTTTAAAGACTAGATTTTAATATTTTGGAATGAATGTTCTATGTTTTATTATTCCGCGAAAAGTTATAATTCACTATGAAATTTATAACTGTATTTATGAGTAAATCCAACGCCAATGTAGGGCACCGGGAACGGGGTCTTACAAGTTGGTATTAGAGCATAAGTTCGAGAGAAATAAACATCCTACATGTTTAGACTCGAACATAGAATATATCTTAAGAAGAAAAGAAAGAATATGCCAGTTCGAGATAGCCATTTGTCACTCAAGCAAGATCGAGAACGATAATATACATAACTAAGTTCATGTAATGATTTAGAAGTATATGTATTTGCATGTTAAATGAAGGTAGAATGATGTATGATGTTAGATTAATTGCTAAAGAAAGAAAGTATGAATGTCATCTTAATTGCTAAAAAAAGAATGTGTGTGTGCTAGCTTAATTGTTAGGGATAAGAATGTAGGTTATATGTATGCTTTCATGATTGCATGAGTAGTAGAAACTAGCACAAACAAAATCATGAAGGGAAGTATATAGAACCTGAGGAGTAATGTAAAGAGTTAATTACACTTGGTCAATGTCATTAACTACTTACCTTACGAATCATGTGCTAAATAATTCTTAGAGTAATAACGTTTGTGTTTCCTTAGAGATAAGATAGACGACTGCTACAAAGGGGCAAGCATGAAGAGGTCGTACTGCACGCTATCGTAAGACACGTGTCAACCAGACATCTTTTGAAGAAATGTATGATAGAACAATATACGAAAGAAGTAAGACTTCGACTATAGAAAATAATATAGAAGTATCACACATTAGCGCTCGTAGACAAATACACTAGGGGAGTTTCTCAATAGTCGCTGCAGCATCAAGGGCTTCCCAAACTGGGAAATCCAAGTGGAAGCAACATGAAAGAAACGAAGATAAGCCAACTAGAAGGAGTCAAGTCATGTAGTATGTCTGCAATAGTTAACTCCATAAGGGAACTTGCTGGGTACGTGGGTAACGAAGTGAATGATTAGAAAGAAGAGATGATCGAGAAGGACGGGTGATTGTCAAGGTATCCTAATTGAAAAGGCATGAAAGGATGAGGATAAATAATTTAGCGAATATGAAAGGAAGACACTAAGAAGATTGTAGTTGTGTATTTGAAACTTTATGGAAGGGACCACTAGCGATACTTTCGTTAAAGTATTCGAATGATTAAGAATTGTGATTAGAACTATAGGGACGTGAGTTCTTTTTTTTTTTACTTTTATTGTTTGACCTTAAGAGAGTTCGATGTCGTTTGGGAATGGATTTGTTGTTTGAGTTTGAGGCTCATATAGCATGTAAGAGTAAGTTGATAAGGTTGAAGTCTTTGGATGGCGGTACAATGATGATTTATGGTATTAAGGAGAGTTCAGGGATTAACGTCATTTCAATGATAAAAGATGAAGGTTTGTTCAGGCGAGGGTGCAGGGCCATATGTTGTCAAAGCTTCGGCCGAGACGAAAGAAGTGAAAGATGTTCTTGTAGTGTGTAACTATCCAGAAGTGTTCCTAAAGACCTTCCAGGGTTACCACCGAAACGAGTAGAATTCTAGATATAAGTAATACCAGGAGAACAATGTTGGGCTAGTATTAGTGTGGTTTGTACTTAATTTGGGCTTACATTGTAAACCGAGATCACATGGATCTCGGTGGTCTTTTGGGTAGTATTAGGTTTGTATGTAGTATCTATATAAACCATGTAACTAGGTTTATCATAGAGTGAGCCATATGAGACGTGAGAGAGAGAGAGAGAGAGAGAGAGACGAGTACAGTATTGATTGTATTGTAACTCGTTGTGCTTAAGCACCGAGTGTTTAATATACGTGTGTTTTGAAGCATAGTCATCGTGTTCTCGTTGTGTTTTTTTATATAATATTGAATAATCTCGTGTTAGTTTCTGCATAATCACGAGATTGTGTGATATCACATTGAAAGATCCGTTCACAGGACTTACAATTGGTATCAGAGCCTATTGACCTATTCTAGGCTCGGTTGTGATATCACAGATTCAAGTATTGTGATTTCGTGATTGGTTTGATGGCCGGAGTATTTTTTTCTGGTGATCTATTCATCGGAGAAGGAAAGAGGTTTCTTTGGGTTGAAGATTAACTTAATTTTGGTTGAAAATCAAATCCCAAATATTTGGAGATATGATTTGTTACCAAAGTTATCTGGTCAAAGCTTCCTTGGGTCTTTTGGAAGTTCTCGGGTAAATTTACATCGTTTTCGGCCAACACTTGGTCGTTCTCGGTGAATTATGTTTGTTCTCGGCCAAATCCAAGTGTTCTCGGTGAATTTTGACTGTTTTCGATCTGCTAAGAGTGTTCACTGTTGACTTTTGGGAGTTCTTGGTCAACTAAGAGTATACTCTGTTAACTTTCCTAGTTCTCGGTCAACTCAAGGCTTTCTCGGTTGACTTTCTAGGTTTTCGGTCAAATATCATTGTTCTCGGTCAATACTATGCATCTGGGCCTGTTTTATTGGGCCTTAGGAAAACTGAAATTTTATTTGGGCTTATAAATTGTACCATTGCACTAGCTATTCATCTAAAATGAACCAAGTAACCCATAATCCATCAAATGTTGCACTGCATTAAGAATTGGACTCCATCGTGGGAACTGCTACTCGTGTACCCCGTTTATTGTCTCATGAGTGGTTTGCAGAGTGGAAGTTTAGTTTTAAAATATACGTGAAGATGAAGGATGCCAAGATTTGGAGGAGCATTGTTCGAGGTCCTCAAGCTATCACTTATCAACGTGAAAATTCTGAGGAAGTGGCTGTGAAGCCTGTTGAACTGTATGACGATGGAGATTTTGAAAAGGTTGAAGAGGACGACAAGGCTCTTGCTACTTTAGCCATGGCACTATCACCCGAAATTGCCTTGGGATTTAGAGAATTACAGTCCGCAAAGGCATTGTGGGAAGCCTTGATTAAGGTGTATGAGGGTAATGAGGATATGCCTCTAGTGACTGAGATGAGATCTGCAAACATGAACTTGACCGCTGCTGAGACATATAATAAACTGGTCAATTCCCTGCTACAGAGCTGGGATATGAATGTTGCAGTGATTAAGAAGACGAAGGATCTCAACAGGTTAACTCTGTCAGATGTCATGGAAATTATCAAAGTTTGTGACATGGATGACAAAAAGCATGCCATAAATCATGAAAACTCCTACAATGCAGCCGGCTACAGTGTTGCCTCTAACAATACTCTCATCTCAAAGGACAACTTTTCAATCTTTTAATCTTCTCAGGGGCAGTACACTCTGCCGCATCAGTCTCAGAATAACTTCTCTATGCTTAAGTCTGCTCAGGTTCAATTTTCTCAGGCACCACCACAACCAACTCCCGTGTTCTTTCCTCAACCTGTTCAACAATCTGCTTCTGCTGCTAAGCCCCAACCATCTGCTGCATCTTCCAGTCAGTCTCCCAATCAGATTCCTTTTATCTCAAAGGAGACTCAAGAAAACATCGCCTTAATGGCAGGGTTCATGAATTGCTACAATGCCTTTATTTTTGGAGATATGGTTCAACCAGTTGTAGCTGCTGAGTTGGATCAAATCCATCCTGATGATGTGGAGGAAATGGACATCTCTTCGCAAATCGCCATGGCAGTTTTTCGCGCAAAGAAATTTACAAAGAGAACGGTCAGAAACAACTGGAATGTGCCAGCTAATCAGAAGGTGGGATTTAACAAAGATACCCTGAGGTTCTACAATTGTCACGAGCTGGGTCATTTTGCTCGTGAGTGCACTAACCCAGCTATGGAAGGAAACAGAGAAAGGACACTGGTTCTAGTGGGAAATGCAAGAGGAGAAAATGTAGCAAGTATAGGTGAAGGTGAGCGAGGTTTGGTAGCTCAACAATTCTCTTGGAATGATCAGATGGCTGCTCTCAGCATCAATAATTACCCTGCAAACTTTTCTCGAATTGAAGTTGCTGAAGAAGAGAATGTTGCTGAGGAACAAATGAAGAAACTTCAGTTTGCTTTCATGGCCATCACTCCTTCCAGCTCATTCGAGGAGCAACTATAGAGGAATATCATCAGACCTTGGCATGTTGATAGTGGCTATTCCAGGCACATGACATGAGACATTTCTCAACTACACGATATTCAAATCCTTAACGGTGGATATGTTTCCTTTGCGGGAGGAGAGAAGGGGAAGATTACTCAAAAGGGTGCTGTAAGTAACGGTGTTCTAAAGTTTGAAAATGTTAATTTTGTTCCTGAATTGAAGCACAGTCTGCGCAGTGTCTCGCAGATCTGTGATAAAAGGTTTTTCGACCCATTTCACTAACAAAGAGTGTTTTATTTTAAAACCTGGTATCATTATACCAAAAGATTGGGTTCTTGTTCGACCACAAAGAAACGATAATGCTTATGTTCGACATGAACAAAAGTGTTCCTGATGAAATCACCTGTTTATTTTCTAAAGTGTCTGTTCATAATGCCATGCTTTGGCATCGTCGTCTTGGTCATGCAAATATTAAAAATTTAAATCGTCTTGCTAAAAAAGACTTGGTGCATGGTTTACCCGTCAAGGATTTTGTTATTATTGAAAAATGTGTGGCTTGTGCTTTGGGTTAACACAATCGTAAATATCACAAGCCAAAACTTGTTAATACCATCTCATATGTTTTTCAATTGCTACATATGGATCTGTTTGGTCCAGTTCGTGTTTAGAGTCTTTCTCGCAACTCTTATTGTCTAGTTATTATTGATGACCACTCACGTTTCACTTGGGTGTTTTTCTTGTCAAATATGAGTGAGACTGCAGAATCGATAAAACGCTTTGTGGTGCTTATGGAGAATCAACTCAATTTATAGCTGAAATGTATTCGCTGTGATAACGACACGGAATTCAAGAACTTAACACTGAATTATTTTTGTGCCGAAAAGGGGGTGCTCCGACAGTACAGCTCAGCTCAGACACCGCAATAAAATGGAGTTGCTGAGAGAAGGAACTTGACTCTTATCGAGGCAGCAAGAACTATGTTGTGTGTTTCAAAGCCGCCTTTGTTATTCTGGGCGCACTACATGAAAATTGACCTTTGGTCACACGAAAAAAGTGTGGCCGTAGGCCTTTAGCCACACACATTTGGTTCATTTTATATGTGACCAAAGGTCGCGACACTGTGGGTATGATATGGCATCACGCAGGTTTTAGTGGGCTTATGTGGTTATAAGTGTGGCTAAAGGGTACATGCATTAGTTGCTGGCCATCAAGAAGCCTCTCCAATAAGTGTGGCTAAACGGTAGAAAATGGCCACATGACTATTTACTATGAGTGACCATTGCACGTATAGAGCCACATGAATTCATGTTTTAGCCACATGAATTTTATAATAATGTGGCCAATAGGGTTGTGTTAAGCGTGCATTGTTACCTATACCGTGTGGATATAACAAAGCAATGGCCACTTAAATTTAATAATAGTGTGTCTAATTATATCATATAGACACTGGATATTACATTAAAAGTGGCTAAAAATGTTTACTTGCCACTCAAACACTCCTTTGTAGATTATAGTGTGGCTATTGTCTTACCGTTTGTCACACATAATGCTTTTCGTAATTTAAAGTGTGGCTATTGTCAAACTTTTCATCACACATAGTGAGGTATTGTGTGGCTAATCATATCACATAGATACTGGAGGTTATTGTCAATGTGGTTAAAAATGTGAACATGCTATTCAAACACTCTTTTGTAGTTTATGGTGTGGCCATTGTCTTACCGTTTGTCACACATAATGCTTTTCCTAATTTAAAGTGTGGCTATTGTCAAACTTTTCGTCACACATAGTGATGTATTGTGTGGCCAATCGTATCATATAGACATTGGAGGTTATTGTAAATGTGGCTAAAAATGTGAACTTGCCACTCAAACACTCTTTTGTAGTTTGTGGTGTGGCCATTGTCTTACCGTTTGTCACACATAATGATTTTGTAATATAAAGTGTGGCTATTATCATACTTTTGGTCACACATAGTGATTTTTCCAATGACGTTTGATCTCGTTCCGCCACACAAACAAAAACCAAGTGATGAAAGTGTGGCCAATGGCTAGTGTGGTTATTTTATGCCATTTGGTCACACTTGGTGATTTTTTATATGACGTTTTATATGATTCCGCCACACATACAAAAAACGAAGCAAGCATGGTGGGTAATGGTGATATATAAAATCACGAGTTTTCGGTGTGGCTATGTCACACTTTTAGCCACACATAATTTGTTATCTCCATCAACTTTGCTACCCTTTCGTCACACAACGATGTTTTTGTTGTGGCTAATGGTCATTTATAGACTCTAATATTTGTAATTTGAGGTGTGGCTATTGTCTTACTTTTGGCCACACCTATTTAATGTGTTCTATGTGGCCAAATAGTGTGTAATTAGGCAATATATAATTATTTTTATTTTTTGTGCAGTAATATAAAACAATTGTAAGCAAGCATGACAAAACAAAATTAGAAACAAATTATATTAACAATAATATTCACTTAAGCAAATGTATACATCTTTTTGTAAGGTATATGCAAAATATCTTACAAAATACAAAATAACGACTACCTATATACTAGCTAAGGCGTCGGTTTTCTTGGCACTGCTCCTTGTCTTCTGTTTGGTCACCCTGTCTATCGTTGTGTACTTTGCCTTTGGCTTCTTGGTAGCTCTGTCTGGTTCTTTTAAGGATGAGAGTGGTGGTAGCTGGAACAACAGAAAATGAAAAACAAATATGTATAATTAATGTCATATTTTGTAATTGAATAGAACAAAATAGGAACAAACCTCCTTGTCACAAAAGATATGATCTCTTGTGATATTTTGTAATTGAATATAATAAAATAGTAGGCCTGCAAACGAACCGAACGTTCGTTGAACTGTTCGTGAACTGTTTGGCGGGAAGTTCGTTTATGTTCGTTTATTTATTAAACGAACGAACACGAACACAAAATTTGTGTTCGTTTAATTAAACAAACGAACATGAACACATGTTCCGTTCGTTCATTAATGTTCATGAGCATACGTTCATTTATGTTCGTTTATCTTTGTCCAATTATGTTAGTTTAGATTATAAACAAACGAACATAAACGAACACAAGTGTTCATTTTTTAAAATAAATGAAAATGAACATAGATATTTGTTCAGTTAAGTTTTCGTATAGGTTTAAAGTAAAAGAGAACAAACCTCCTGGTCACATAAGATTAGGTGTTCTGACCAAGCAACAAAAGTACCAGTTACGTCACCAACAGTCCTAATTTCACCTGCCTCACAAGGAATAATTGCTTGTTCCTTTATGGCTTCATCAATACTAACTTTATAGCAACCCTCCCGGATTGCTTTTCCATACAACTATTGTGTAACCGGTGACCAATGAACTCTACCATGTGCTACCTTGTTACGCTTGTCATTCAGACACAAATGACACTCATACACCTATAAACAAGCATGGGAAATTAAGATGGCTTAGTTGAAGTCAATATATAAGTACATACCCATGGATATGCCATGTTGGTGGGAAATTAACAATGTTTCACGCAGTACATACCTTTATTTCAGGATGGGGGGAAGCTTCATCCGTAGATACATCAAATTTTCTTTTACGGCTTCTCCATTTTACCTAAAAACCATTCTATGAATCAGCTTATGGATGGAAATCAATCAACAATTAAAGGGAAAACTCAGAACAAAAAATATGAAATTGTCAAGTACTGTTGTTTTTTTCGAGCCGTTACAATCCGGAGTGTGGTGTAGTTGTGTTGATGTTTGGTCAACATTGTTCTGTACAGGCTTAATTGGTAATATAAAAGAAATTGGAATTGTTAGACTTATTAGGTTATAAAATACAAAAACTGAAATTGCGAAATACTTACTGATGTCACGCTATGGGGATCGACATTTTTGTCCACGGACTTGGCCTGCAATTTGGTAATAGAAAATGAGCACACTCACATCGAAAACGAATTAATAAAAGTAACGAAATTGTCAAATACTTACTGATGTCGCGATCTGGGGAGCGAGTACCGTTTGGACAACTATTTTATCCACAGACTTGGCCTACAATTAACATATGCAAAATCAACACACTCACTTGGAAAGTTAATTATTAAAAAAAATCAATCAAACTGTTAAATGCTTACCTGAGGAGCGGATTCTTGTTGCACAGCCTCACATGAGGTAAGGATGTTTCCTACAGAACTGTCCTGCAAATCAATTTATTAGGTTATGAAAAACAAATAATCACATGGAAAGTTGTAATAAACAAAGAAAAACTGTCAAATACTTACTGGTGCTGACATTTTATTTTGCCCCACAACACTAGTACTTTGGTTAGAACCAACCTGATTGGGAACATGATTTACCTACGAATTGTGACAAAAACAGTGCCAATTATGTATGTTAAATGCATTAATTAATATGTTTATATGTAACATACGTCACTTACTTGACTTGCCAACATTTGCGGCAACATTCCTTCGAGAAGTCTAAACCTGGCCTCAAATGCTAACTGTTCCTTCTCACGGCTTGCTAGCATAGCATTCGTGGATTCAAGTAGAGACGTCAACTTGTTCACCACTTCATCTCTCTGCACAGCCTCATACTCAAGTTGGGCAATCCGTTCCTTAAACGGCGAGCCTTTTACCCAACTCACACCCCGATATTTACCTGCTGTCAATCCCTAACCAATCCCTTTTAAAAACCCACCTTTCTCTTTGCCAAGCACTAAGGTGACGACATCTGTGCTCGGTTCAAGTGTCAGGGCTCCGGAGGCGATCTGCCCCTCATGCTGAACCTGCAAGAAAACAAATGTCAAACAGCCGATTCCTTACAAGCATAAAATGTCAGATTTCATGAACTATTGTAAGTAAATAAACACTTTGTAAATGATTAGGTTAAAATATGTTATATATTTGTTCAAACGAGTCTGTTACGCTTGTAACGCGCTTATGTACAAAAACATATATAAATATTCTAATACGCTAGTAACACGCTTATGTACAAGAATCAAAGTCTATTACTCTTGTAACACGCTTATGTATCCACATCAAGTGTTAAGATAAGTTAGACAGACTCAAGTTTGTTTTACGCCAATATAAGGTTGTGTGTGTGGCAATGAATAGACTTTAACATGATTTAAAAAGTTTAATATTAAAACATACTAATTTGGTTGCCACGCCTTCGACAACAACATTGTTGTATGCACCATCTTTGTCCTCCTTTGCTTTCATCCATATTAATGCACGACCAGGGATCTCATCCGGTGCAAGTTCCTTGTTTTTGACCTTATAAGATATTCCAGAGAAAGAAGCTGACGGTCATGCAATAGACACATAACCAACAAATCATTGAACTAGAGAGTGAGGTGATTACCAGTTTCTCTCGAAGGTAGGTATAACCCCCTCGTCCTATGTGATGATCAAAAACATTGTTTGCTCGAGCTTCCTTTGTTGAAGCCGAGTGTTACTTCAACCACACATTTAATTATATTTAAAAAAAACATAAGCTTCTCTGATAGTGTAGAGGATTTATACCTGAAACTTATCTGATAGTGTGTACTCAACGAAGCTATCCTAGTCTTCTTGCCTGATCATCGTCCTGTGTCCCTTGGGTATCGCCTTCAGCTTCAGAGGTTTACCGATGTTCGGCATAATGTATTTGGCATACATTTTTTTTGGAAATTCTGAAGATTGTGTCTGAGCCGATTCATCACAGAAGGCATGTGACACGCCTCGATCTCAAAATATTTCTGCATAATATAATACAATAAAGGTAAATTACTTCTCAAAATATAAAATGCACAAATTAAAATAAAGAATAATTGTTATTTGTTCCCACAGTTAATCTCTAAGCTCCTTTGTGACCTCCCACAGTTAAATGTCTCAAGCCAACTATTTCCCTTACAACATTGCCTAAACAACTTGCAACTTTGATCTGTTTTGGCCAGTGAACCTACCCAGATTATCAAACTCCACTACCAGTCTGACACTACCAGAGTTTGCATAATTGGTACATAGTGTATGTAACCTCGTCAACCCCTTGTAGGTTTTTTCGTAGTACCCAAACTTTTAGTGGGTTCGATAGCCATCGTCGCTATATCATCGTCTCCTTCAGTGTCGTCGTCGTTGGCTTCCTCGCTGGAGTAGCCTTCAGTGCTGTCTGATTGAGCGTCGTCGTCGTTGGCTTCCTCATCGGAGTATAAAACATGTTCTTCTTCGATTGTTTAATCTATAAGCTTCATCTTCGATTGTTTTTTTTGGAGTAGCCTTCAGTGTCGTACGGTTTGTGGAGTGGAAAAGTTTCTTAATAATTTGGAGTGTAATTTGATTTTTGGAGTGTTAAATAATTTGGAGTTTTTGAATATTTGGAGCCAATTTGGAGCTTTTGAGTTTTGCCTCCCTTTTAATTAAGAACCGATAGATTATTGGCATAGTTTTTAATTTAAATTAAAGAGGATAAGCGTGTTACTAGCGTATTAGGATATTTATATATGTTTTTGTACATTAGTGTGTTACAAGAATAATAGACTCGTTTGAACAAATATATAACATATTTTAACCTAATCACAATTGTTTTTAACAAAGAAAGAGATAGCCATTAGATGATCCATAACACATGTTAAGAAAGCATTTTAAGATAATCCATATTTACTATTCATCAAAAGATGCCATACAACAAGTACCATTAAAATATGTTATATATATGTTCAAACGAGTCTTTTACGCTTGTAACATGCTTATATACAAAAAATTATATAAATATTCTAATACGCTAGTAACACGCTTATGTACAAAATCAGTTATTGAATTGCTGGTTTTTGATTAATTGGAAAAAAGAATCAAAGTCTATTACGCTCGTAACACGCTTATATACAACTCCTTTCTAAACCCTCCTATATATATATAGGTTTGTTTTCAATAAAAACTCATTTTTCACCCCCATAAACACTAAAATAAAACACTTAAAAAAACCACAACATGCAGTAACAGAAGCAATCGATCTCCATGGAAGAAATCTCATCGCGGACCACAACATCTAGTAACAGAAGCAATCGATCTCAGGTTTATTGTTTTTGTGGTTAAGAAGCCATTCTAAGAACATCAAGGACCACCAAAAATCCAGGTCGGAGGTTCTACAATTGTGCATCTCAGGTTAGTGAAATTGCAAATAATTTTGGAATTCATCCCGTCTTTATGTTGATTGTTGACCCTAAACTCTATATTTTTTAACTTAGGGCAAAAATTGTGATTTCTTTATATGGTCTGATTGTGTTTCGTCCACAAGATCTGATGTGTGCACAAGATGTACAGACATAATTCCTATCTTGATAAGGGAAAATATGTCATTAGAGGATCAACTTACAAGGAGTGTAGCTTCACGGATTGAATCAGAAAAAAAAGTGAAGATATTGTATTTTATTTGCTTCTTGTTGTTTTTAGGGCTTTTAATTAGTTTTGTAATCTGAGTAAAAAGCTAAGAAACTTTGTTATGATTTTAGACCAGCTATTATGATGTATTTTTTATGTTTCTGAACGGATTTAAAGGCCTTTTAATGAGTAGTTTAGTTTGAGTGTTTTCAAAATGTGATGTTTGACCGTACACAGTGTATATATTTCATTAAAAAGAGGTTACTATAAAAATTTAATAAAAATATGTTCTTCCTGAGTTTCGAACTCGCGATATTTTTAATCTATGTTTAATCACAAACGCCTCAACCGTTTGAGCTACACCCTGAAAACATAATAGAACCTCTTCTAATATTTATATAATGAAATTTCGAGGTTTAAAATTTTCATTTTTACCCGCCAATTAATCGAGTTATCTTCTTATGGAAGACTCCCAAATCCATTATTGACCAAATAAAATCTCACAATCTCACCAAACCCTCATCAATTAATTCCTACCAAACAGCTTCATTAATCTCAGGTGAGTACCAAATATTTTTGCTTTTTGTGTCATACATAATAAAATGTCAGTTACATTTATTGAGGTTAATATATATATATATATATATATATATATATATATATATATCATTGATGATACAATTAATAAAAAAATTATTGGAAGACGGATAAGTCTTGGATGTCAGTATGTGACAGGTGCAATAAAGCATATAAAGATGGTGTTAAGGCATTTCTAGATTTTGCAGTTCGTAATTGCAAGGAGACATCACCACCAATTTCCATTTCATGTCCATGTGTTCGGTGTGTGAACCACGTATCTCTTAGTGTAGACGATGTAGAACATGACTTGTACATATTTGGAATTGATAAGAATTATACTACTTGGATAAAACATGGAGAAGCCGACACCAACATCCCAACTAATGTTAATAATATTGGGTTTGCCTGCACCTGTATTCCAACTAATTATGATAATAATACTAGGCTTGTTGACACCAACATTCCGACAGATGCCTGTGAATTTGTAGAAATGGTAAATGCTACAACAGACAATTTCAAAGGCGACAAGAAGCATCAACATTTTCTACAACTGCTTGTTGACGCTGAGAAGCCCCTGTATAAAGGATGTCCTGACTTCACCAAGTTGTCTGCATTAGTACAACTACTCAACTTGAAGAGCAAGCACAGGGTATCTCATAAGTTCGTTGATGAACTTCTGAAATTGTTGAAAAAGATGCTACCTGCAGATAACGAAATGGTAAATAATATGTATGAGGGCAAAAGGATGATGAAGGCAATGGGCTCAGGATACGAAAAGGTACATGTATGTATCAACGACTGCATTATTTACTATAAGGATTACAAGGATTTGGAAGCATGTCCAGTTTGTAACAAGTCAAGGTGGAAGGTGGATGAGAAGACTAACAAAACTTACATAAACACGCTCGCTAAGGTACTGTGGTACTTTCCCATTATTCCACGATTCAAGCGCCTCTTTCAATCAAAGACCACAACAGAGAATTTAACATGGCACGCCATGAGTACCAATAAACCTGGTGTTTTACGCCACCCATCAAATTCATCAGCATGGAAAGCCATAGATGACAGGTACTCCGATACCATCGGAAGCGATCTAAGAAATTTTCGTCTAGGGATTTGCACTGATGGGGTCGACGTACATAGAGGCAACAGAAACCACAATGTCTGGCCTGTTTTAGCAGTCATATACAACCTTTCACCTTGGATGTGTATGAAAAAAAAGTTCATCATGCTTTCCTTATTAATATCCGGAGTGCCAGGAAACAATATTGATGTGTTTTTACAGCCTTTAATTGACGATCTAGCATTTTTATTTGAGGTCGGGGAGCCAACATATGATGCATATAAACAAGAAATGTTTACACTACGTGCAGTTGTGTTATGGATGATTAATGATTACCCTGCTCTTGGTACACTATGTGGTTGCCCTTACAGTGGATACAAAGGTTGTGTAGTGTGTCGGGGAGATACTCAGTGTGTTCGACTTTATCACACAAAGAAGCAGAGTTATGCTGCCCATAGAAGGTAATTATCACATGACCACACTTTTAGAAAACAAACAAAGACGTTCAACGGAAAAGAAGATATGAGAACCGCTAAAGAGCCTATGACAGGGGAAGAGATATACGACGAGGTCAAAAACATTAACAATGAATGGGGAAAGGGATCTGAATCCCTAAGTGGAAGTAAGAGAAAAAGGGATAACACAACGCCGCAGCCATATTGAATGAAGTTCAACATATGGTACCAACGGCTCAGCTATTGGAAGTGTTTACCTGTCCAACATTGTATTTGTTTGATTCATGTTGGAAAGAATATGGCAGAAAGTATTGTTGGGACGTTGCTGAACATTCCCGGTAGGACAAAAGACATATTGGCAACTAGAAAGGATTTGGAGTTTTTAGGGATTAAAAAGGAGTTACAACCGAAAGCAAAAGGCAACAATACTGAACTGCCTGCAACATGCTTCACATTATCAGCACAAGAAAAAGACATGTTTCTTGAAACATTATATAAACTGAAGGCTCCACTAGGGTATTGTTCTAACTTCTCTAGTTTGTTGAATCTTAAAGAAAGGAAGCTACAAGGCCTTAAATCACATGATTATCACATGCTTATGCAACAATTTCTGCCCCTTGCAATACGGTCCATCATGCCAGAACCAATGAGAAATTCTATAATTAGGCTTTGTTTTTTTTTCAAGTCAATTTGTAGCAAAGAAATCATTGTAGAAGAGCTTGATAAGATGCAGGAAGAGCAAATAGTTACATTGTGCATGCTGGAGAAGTACTTCCCTCCATCATTTTTTGATGTCATGGTTCACTTAACCGTGAACCTTGTCAGAGAGATAAAATTATGTGGGCCACCATGCTTTCGTTGGATGTATCCCTTTGAAAGGTGTATGAAGGTTATCAAAGGGCATGTGCGAAACAAAACTTATCCAGAAGGGTGCATTGTGGAAGAAACAATCGAGTTTCTCAGCGAATACCAAAAAAACATCAAGAGTACTGTTGGTATTCCACATGATAAGCATGATGATAATGGGGAGACAATTCCTGTCACAGGCGCTAAATCAGTTGAAGTTTCTCCTGATCTCTTCAAGAGAGCACATTTCTATGTGCTGCAGAATACGGCTGGAATAGCGTCGTATATTGAGTAAGTATTACTTACATATATACTCTAAATTATATATATATATATATATATATATATATATATATATGTATTAATTCACAATATATTATACTCCTACTTGCAGACAACACAAGACCTCTTTGAAAAACCAAATGCCTGGTAAACGACAAGTATTGCTGTAGAAAGAGCATACTTTAAAGTTTGGTGACTGGTTACGCGACAAGGTGCAATGTAGGTGAATTTAATACTTGTAATGAAATACAGGTTAAAAGAGAGCTAGCGGGCTCCCCAGGTTCTATATCGGAAACTGTAAAGTGGATTGCACATGGAGCACACCGCAACGTATAAAAATATGACTCATACGACATCAACGGTTTTGCATTTCGTACAAAATCTCATGATGGTAGAGATTACCAGAACAACGGGGTTGGTGTAGAGGCGGATGACATGCATATCAAAAAAGACGTGGTGACCTATGGACAAAACTTTTATTTCGAGGTTTTGCAAGAGATATGGGTCCTAGATTATCGTACTAAAAAAATTCCGGTCTTCATGTGCCGTTGGGTTGACCGTAAACATGTCAAACATGATATTCTTGGTTACAGGTCGGTCGACCTAAACAAATTTGGCCACAAGGATCATCCGTTCATATTGGCCTTGCAAGCACGCCAGGTGTTTTATGTTCAAGATCAACTGGATAGAAAAAAACATATTGTCCTCATGACTCCACCCAACAGTTATAGACATTCGTATGACGAGGTAGATGAGGAATTTAGTATAGTAACTTTCCCTCATGAGGGTAGTATATTGCCACGTGTACAAGCAAATCAACTGCTTCGTAATGAGTCCCCGGATGATTACTGGAGGCCCGGAGAAAAGCCTACGAGTATTCGTAATGGAGATTGAACCCTGCAGAGTCCCCGGATGATTGCCACGTGTACAACCAAATCAACTATTCGTTTGATACAGTAGTTTGTTCGCCTAGTTAGATGTCAATAATGTTTAAATTTAGTTGTGATACATGATATCACCAGTCTTTACTTTGTACTTATTCAAAGTAAACAAATATTGGTTGTTTTTAATACTATTACTACTTATACAGGCCGGTTTGTTGAATTCATTTAATTAAAGTCTCAGTCATTAAGTTCAAACAGATATTTACTAAATACACACATTCAAACATCAAGTGTAACGCTGAAACCAAATAAGCAAAAAATATAAAATACATCATGTTGTCATAGTTAATCCACTTTATTTTCATGCTATGGTAGTCATCATTTCTCCGCCTACTGGTTTTGTTTCTTGCACAACCTCTATTTGTTCATATTGTTCTTCTGCTTCTAATTCAACTTACTTTCAACAGCTGGTTTTCCTGCAAAACATTATCAACTCATTTTATAGAAAAAAGGCCATTATGCCCTTCTTTTCACTAACCTGCATACCAAAATTGTACCCTCCATACTCAGATCTTTGACCAAAGCATCCATGGGTCTTAGACTTTGAAGAAGCCTTTGAACAAATAAAATTTAGTTTTGAAAAAACCCTTCTAAACCCAATGCCATCACAGTAAGCTAATTTAAGATCTGGTGATGGCATCGAGTTTTGGAAGGGATTTTATCAAAATTTAAGATCTTTGGGAAGTTTAAGATCTGTGGAAACCTTAGATGTTTTCTGCTTGGCCAAGTTTGAAATTCACATAACATATATATAAGTGTAATAAATTTCAGTCAGAAGTTTTATTGCAGTCATTAAAGTCAAAATAGTTGGTTGTTGAGTAACTGCATACTACCTGTTAAAATGGTATCCACACGTTTTGGAAACACTCGCAAGCTAATTAATTTTGGAAATCAATTACATTTATGCCTACTACCTGTCAATAATCTTGGATATATATTTATGTAATGATAGCCTACATTAAAGTTAATTAAAATAAAACAAACTATATCTAGTATGCTTTAAAAACGCTTACTAGAAATATTGGTTGTTTTAAATTTTTAATACTATTACTATATCTATTACGCTTTAAATACGCTTACTAGACATATTGGTCGTTTTTAATACTGTTACTATAGTACGCTTTAAATACGCTTACTAGACATATTGGTTGTTTTTTGTTTTAATACTATTACTATATAGTTAATACTTAAATTACATTACATTATAAAAAAACTAACACCTAGCATCAGATTCCAGTTCTGAATCTACATCAATATTAATATTAGTTCTATTAATATATATATAATATAAATGACAGACTCGTTTAGTCTCGCGAGCCGGCTCGAGCTCAATAACTGATATAAAATACATTAACACAGTTAATTATAGGATAACCAAAATATATTAATAATTAATTCACATGTATTACAATGTTAATATAAAAAAACTAATTACTAATAATAAAAACTAAGTCGTACAATCATATTCCATATCTGAATCTATCATCTGATCATTCTCTTCTAGAGTAAGAGAGGGCATGATCCTCTCCCACATGCCGTCCGAGGTGTAGGTAGAGTCCTTTAGCCTTTGTAGGTGAAGGTGCACCTTAGTACGGAATGTCCCATAAGCGGACACAGCCTTGAAGTCCTCAACTCCGTTCAACTCGATCCAGGCGACCTCGATGCCTCGGGCTTCCATCACAATGCTAAAATAATCAGCAGTGGTGTACCCAAGAAACCTAACAATTCGGTTAAGTTGTTGGTACCGGAAGGTTAGAGGGTTGACATAGTCAACATACCTCACATGTTGACTCTTCCGGACGGTGCCGGAATCAAAGTGGAAAACAATTGTGAAGAAGGTGGGGTCGTAGTAGATGGGTGGAGCCTCACCCTGTTCTCGTACAATCCAATTTGCTGGCGCCATAATATTTTTGGTCGAAACCGTGAAGATCAAGATGGTGAAGAAGGAGATGGGTTGATTGTGATTTGCTGGAATATTGGAGGCGATGTGGGGGAAATCGGAAACCATGAGTGGTATTTAAACACCATCATCTGAAACTGGTACATCTCCCTGACAATTTGAAATTGGCGGCACAAGGAAACTTGAAAGACAATGATTACTTGGCCACTCGTCAATTTACCGTGTGGCTATTAATTACGTTTGGACACACTTAAAAATATTTTAGTGTGACCATTTATCACTAATAGCCACACATAATAAGTGTATCTGTGACAATAAAAAACTTAGAAAAAATAAAACTAAAATACTCTTTGGTCACATAACCTCGTATAAGTGGCCATTAATTACATTTGGACACACTTAAAAATATATAAGTGTGACCATTTATCACTTATAGCCACACATAATAAGTTTATCCGTGACAATAAAAAACTTAGGAAAATAAAACTAAACTACTCTTTGGTCACACAACCTCGTATAAGTGGCCATATATTTTAAGCGTTTTAGCCACATTACTAATAAATACATTGGTTGTTCGTCATATTTCGCTACATTATTTAAAATATGGCTAACAAATGTGACATTAGGTCACACAATGTAATATAAGTGGCCATATCTTTTACCTTTTAGACACATCTCTTATCAATACAGTAGCCGTTCGTCACATTTGGCCACACTATTAATACATGTGGCTAGTTAAATGTCACAGTTTTCCCTTGAGTGTGGTTAATACATGTGTTTTTGGTCACATGTATCAAAGATCAAACAAACTATGACTGTAGGTCACATTTCGCCACACATTTTTATAATGTGGCTAGCTTATGTCACAGTTTTTTTTTCAAACTGTGGTGAAAAGTACCTGAGTAGGTATAGAATGGTCACATGAAGAAAAACATGTGTGGCCAAAACTAGTCTGGAAGGTTTTTCAGATGTGGTCAAAGACATTTTAGCCACACATTTAAGCCGAAGTGTGGCAAATCGCCCAGACCACATGTGTGGCTAAAAGGTGATTTTCACGTAGTGGCAGAGGCTGTTAACACGACATGTTATGTTCAAAACGAGTGCTGATCAACAAATCTTAGATGAAGACTCCGTATGAGATTATTTACGGTCTCAAGCCCACAGTTGCCCATTTTCGAGCCTTTGGATGTCCATGTACTCTGCTGAATCTTGAAACGACTCCAAAGTTTGGAGCCAAAACTGATGATTGTTACTTTGTTGGATATGCTGGTCGTACCGCCTACAGAGTTTACAACAAGTCAATGAAGATGCTAGTGGAATCTTATGACGTGCGCTGGCTAGAAGAGAATGACTGATGCTCGTGTCGGTCCTGACTGGTTATTTGATTATACTGAACTATTTAAGCCTTTTCATGTGTTTCAAGTTGTCGATTCAGAATTTTTGGGTGCTGGTGCTTCAAATTCTGTTGATGAAGAAGAAGACATACATACTGACTCTCATATGTCTCCAGTTCTGGGTATTGATCCTTCAGAATCATTGGACACTACTCAACCGCTGTCAGCTAGTCAACAAGAAAATGTTACCGAAACTGTGTCTTCACCAGCACCTGCAGTCGATGCTTCAACAGTTGAGGGGGAAAGTACGATTCATCAAATTTTTGGAAGCACTCTATTCCCAGATGTCATACCAAATAAATACATTGGAAGTACTTCGTACTCACACAGTACGGCGACATCTGGATGGAAGAACCCTCTTACTGAAATCCTTGAAGATCCAACAAATTCACCTTCTACCAGCTCTTTCCTGGGCATTCAATTCCGACAAGAATTCAACAAGATCATCCAATTGACAATGTCATAGGTCCTCTTGAAACATGCGTGTCAACCAGAAGTCAGACCGGACACATCAACAATTGTTTATTTTCCTGTTTCATCTCTCATATTGAGCCTAAGTCAATTGAAATGGTGCTACAAAAGCCAAGCTGGGTGGACGCCATGCATGAGAAATTGAATCAGTTCGATCAACTCAAGGTTTGGAGATTAGTTGAACTGCTCATTGGAAAGAAAGCGTTAGATATAAGATGGGTTTTTTGCAACAAGCAAGATGATACGGGTGTGATTGGTCGAAACAAAGCCTGACTCGTAGTTCGTGGTTTTCATCAGGTTGAAGGCTAAGACTACACTGAAGTGAATGCTCATGTGGCTCGACTTCAGGCCATTCAGATTGTTTTTGGCATATGCTTCCTACTTGGGATTCACGGTTACCATATAGATTTCAAGACTGCGTTTCTGTATGGAGAATTCAAGGAGGAGATTTATGTGGATCAGCCACCAGGGTTTGTTGATTCAAAGTATCCAACTCATGTTTACAAGCTAGACAAAGCCCTTTATGGTATACACCAAGCGCCTCGGGCATGGTATGCAACCTTGATGGCTCATTTACTGGGGCATGGGTACAAGAGAGGAATCATCGATCAGACACTGTTTATCAAAACTGTTGGGAAGGACATGATCTTGGTTCTGATTTATGTAGATGACATCATATTCGGGTCTACAAGTACTGCACTATGTTATGAATTTGAACAAGTCATGAAGAAAAGATTTGAAATGAGTTCGTTGGGGGGAGATGACAACCTTTCTGGGATTACAGGTTCGTCAAAGTTTAACGGGAATTCTGCTGCATCAAGGAAAATATGTCGAAGACATGCTTACAAAGTTCGAATTTCAAGATTCCAAGAGCGCGACAACTCATATGGCGGAAAGACCTCTTCTTTCTTCCGATCCTGAAGGGAATCCCGTAGACCAAACTTACTATCGGTCAATGATCGGATCCCTGATGTATCTCACCGCTAGTCGCCTTGACATCATGTTTGACGTCTGTCAGTGCGACCGTTTCCAGGCTAATCCTAAACTCTCTCTTTTAATTGTTGTTAAACATATTTTTAGATATCTGAAAGGGAAACCGAAGCTAGTTCTTTGGTATCCCAAAGACTCATATTTTGATTTATATGCTTTTGCTGATAGCAATTACGGTAGAGATGATATTGACAGGAAATCTACGTCTCCCGGATGTCAATTATTGGGTGATCGACTCATTTCATGGCAGTGAAAGAAACAACAAACAGTGTCTACATCCATTGCCGAGGCTGAGTATGTTGTTGCGTCAGCCTGCTGTTCACAGGTTATTTGGATGCAACATCAATTGCTGGATTACGGTTTGGAATTTCTTGACACCCTAATCTTTTGTGATTATGATGCTGCTATTGCTATTGTTAAAAATCCTGTTCAGCATTCAAAAAGCAAGCACATTGACATTAAAATTCATTTTATTCGTAACTGTTACGACCGTAAATGGATTCATCTTGAGCAAGTTCACACTGATAATAATGTGGTAGACTTATTTACAAACTGGTCGTGACAACCAGATTTAATGTGGTTGTGGGGTTTCTTAAAATGCTTTGTTTCGATGATTGAGTCTTTTTTAGGTTAAATTTGTACATAAATGTTTTCATTATCTTTTGGTATAATTTTTGCATAAATTTAGGGGGAGAAAATTAAAAAAGTGTGTGTGTGTTTTATTAAATTTCGCTTAATATTACATCGGTTACTCAAGTTTGAGGGACATATACTTGTATATGTTTGGTCCTGTTATCTACTTGTATACATATGAGATAGCCATTCACCTGAAGATTGAAAGCAACTGGGGCGATTGTGGCGTGTTATTGATTTAACTATTTAGCTTAAAGTTATGTCGGTTACTCAAATTTTGAGGGACATGTATTTCTATATATGTTTGTGTAACAACTCGGACTTTTCAAAATTTATAAACCAGACCTATTTCAATGTTGGGGAAATTTTTCCGCAATTATCGAGTAAATTAACTATTATCATATTATTATTTAATTAATTATATATTATATATTTATAACTTACACATTTTGGCAATTTTAACCCAAAACCAAACTTTAACCTAAACATGTTTCCACCTGCAATCTTCAGGGACTAAGGTGTAAATTCTATATAATATAACCCACCAACCCGTTACCCAAGATCCAAACCCAAACCCGTTGACCCGTTTAGCGCACCCAATTAACCAGATTGTGTCTTGCACCTCAATTCTCGTCACTTTTATAGAAATTGAATCATATGTAGGATTATTCTTACCATAATCGGCCTAGCTGACTCAATTAATTAGGAAACAACGATCTAATTGATTCATATTGACCGATCTGATAAACCGTCTCTAATCTAAATAGGTATGATACTATAGGACCGATCGTAACTCAATTACTTGCATCTGCACCATCCTTATAGTGTCGTCAACTAAACCTCCATGGTTAATTTTACTATAACAGCCTATTGATCTGCGTTCTAATCATCGTTCTTGTCGGCCATGTCCATTCTTCTTTAACATGCAATTAAACGTCGTTACATGTAATTGTTAATGCTGGCCTGTGCGTCTTGAAGTCTAGATTATTAACCCCAACATTAATCAGCCAAACGATTAACTTATTGGCCGATTGATGATTCTAGGGTTATGAATGCACTGGGTGTCTGTTTGTTTATTTAAAAGAACTGGTTCTTATGTTATAAACATTTGATTGTGTAGTTCAGTTGGTTATGTGTTGTTTGGTTAAAGCTTTCTGACCGCTGGGGGCGCGAGTTCGACCACCCCATCCCCTATATTTTTGAATTTTGGTTAATAAGTTGTTATTTTATCATATTAAATCAATATTTAATATTATAAATGTTATAAAACCGTAATTAATTCATATTTTGTTAAAACCGGCTTATTAACTAACTGTTTTCTAAATTTTGGGTAAACACCATATATATATATATATATATATGATTTGGTTCATTTCAGAAGTTTTTTTAGCGTGAGAAGTGCGAGAAGTCATTTCAACCAATTAAAACTTTTCTTTTTTATTTTTGTTTTAATTAATTAGAAGGTATACTGGTAAAATTTTCAATTATTTTATTTGCTAACTATTAAATTGTTTAAGAAGTTTCAAATCATATTATTTTTAACTTTATTTATGCTTTTTTTAATTGTTTGTAATTCAAATTAAACACTTTCATATTTAATAATTGATCCTTATCCATAATTCCACGAGTTCATACATCACCAAACCAACTAGCTCGAGTAAAACATAAGAAAAAGTGTTATTATTGTCACTACATTAATTTTAAATTATACAGAAACTTAAATCATAGATATACTAATCACAATAATACTAGCTTTATACATGTAAAATTCTACGTAGGCGTGAACTCCGTATGACTTGTATTTTGGGTCTCTTAACTTTCTTTTTCTTTAAGTTTAACAACAACATTGTTGAGCATAACTTCTGATTTTTCTTGCATAAAATCATCATCATGGTCTATGAGTTGTTTTCAAGCATACCTACATTTTGGAAAAAAAACAAATATTAGAAACCAAATGTATGTATAGCAGAAATGTATTAATAAACATGTTTGGGAAACATTGTTACATTCACTTATATCATATTGTTTTTACGTCGAGCATAATCCAGTTTTCCACACAAAACAAAAATTATTATAAATTTTAACAAACTTAAAATATACATATGTAAACATTTATCTACTTTATTTCTTAAAACATCCACTTTATGAACTATTGTCAATTGGTGTATACGCATTTCAAATCTAATTTATCCTACAAAGCAAATGTACTTATCCTACACATCCCATATGTTAGGGCACAGAAATTTGACACTGTGGATACGTTATCCTCACATATGTTCTTAGATCAGTTATTCTTAGTAACATCCTGTCAGGATCAAGGATCCTTAGTACTTATTATTTACTAACGATTGTTTCTCATGTGTAGTCTTGTATTTAGCAGGTGTAACGGCTAAAAGACTTAATCTATCCACTAACTCGCAGTCAAGAAGATATAACATGTGGTCAAATGGTTGTAACACGTTTAGTGGGGATAATGGCGGATTTATAAGGCATTAGTTATTTCTTCTTGTTATAATATTGAAGCTTGATCAGTATAGGAGATATTCATTCGTTCTCTCTCTCACACTACGACCAGAAAGAACACATGCTGCACACAAACACTTAGATCTTTTGTAACTACTGATAATTGTTTCCACCATTTGTAATCGATTTTCTTCATTAATAAAACTGGTGATAGAAGATTTGTCATCACCTGGGGTTTTTGTGCCGGCGATCCGAACAAGACTATACCTCACATTAGTTTCAAATATATGTGTTATTGCTTACATTCGTTTCATAATCATTATTGTCATACAAGCACTATACCTCACAATTACAAATTTGGTTACATTATCCTTAATCGATTTTTTACCAAAATAATTTGGCGCCCACCATGGGGCAATTGGTGTTTTAATTCAGATTATTTCCTATCAATTTTCAACCCTTATACATATATCACTATTAATGGTCTCTCAACAAACCTCTGCTTCAACCACCATGCCTTCATCAGTTTCTCTCTCATCAAGAGTGTCACTGCCAATGCTTCCTCCACTCCCAAGAGCACTGAGGACCACCGCTACTGGAAAAAATACACAAACTCCAGTCTTCCAGAGCTCAAAGACCACTTCTGCCACTCCTTTGGTAAATTCTAACAATGACGTTTCTGCTATGTTTTCGCATGTTAAGGCCTATATGGAGCAGCAAAGCAGGACTAACCAGAAGATCCTACGTGAGATAGAGGATCTCAAGAAAACTAAGAGGCCAGTGGAGGATCACACTCCCCTTATGCCTAGGATGCTGGAATTCACTACTCCAGGATTTGTGGCTCAATTTGCTCAAGGCTCATCTATCCTTCAACCAGGGTCCATGGGACAACAAGCTCCAGGATCCTCGTTCCTCCAGCAAGGATCATCTATCCTTCAACCATGTTCCATGGGAAAACAAGCTCCTGGATCCTCGTTCCTCCATCAAGGATCATCTATCCTTCAAACAGGATCCATGGGTCAGCAAACTCAAGGATCCTCTTTCCTTCAGCGGGGATTATCTATCCTTCAACCAGGATCCATGGGTCAACAAACTCAAGGATCCTCTTTCCTTCAGCAAGAATCATCCTTCCTCTATCCAGGATCCTCCGTATTGTATAATCAAGGATCCTTAAACTTCCAACCTCAAGGATCCTTCATGAAGAATCAAGGATCCTCGGGACTTCCCCATCATCATTAGAGGTCCATGAAGGAGATATAATCCCCATGCAGACCATTGCCTCTGGTGGACCAACTGCCGTAACCGACACTTCTTATCTTGGCTACTCTTCTGGGATGCAAACGTTCAGTCAACAAAGAGGTAACCCTTACAATCATATATCCTTAGACACTAAACTTGGTTCCATGCAGGATACAGGTATCAATCAGGCTACGGATAAGGAACTTCGGAAACTGAATGATATGATATCCCGCCTACCAGGAGTGGTCCAACCAATTCTTGAAATACAAGAAGGAAGCCACAAGCTGTCCAGAGTTGCTCCACCATTATGTGATGCTGAAATCCCAAAACTCTTTCAAACCCCTAATATGAAGGTGTACGATGGAACAACCAATCCAGAAGAGCATGTGGCTCAGTATAGGGAGAGGATGGAGATCAACCCCATTCCTGAAAGACTCAAGGAAGCCTGCCTATGCAAGGGCTTCGGATCCACATTAACAGGATCTGCACTTAAATGGCTGCTAAGTCTTCCTCCCTGCTCTATTATTTATTTTTCGCACTTAGTTAATCTATTTAAAAGCCAATTTTCGCACTTAGTTAATTTATCCAACTTCGTGATTAATCCCTAAGGCATTTTGTTACAAAGTTTGGAAGGGAAGCCCTAGAGATCCCTAATCTTGATATGGCCACGGCTATTGAGGCATTCAAGATGGGTTTACATAAGGGCTTGCCATTTTATAACTACCTTGTTATGACCCCATGCAGGATGTTTGATGAAGTCAGAAACAGGGTGACTCAGGTTTATAAGGCTAGAGGATGATAAGAGGATCGAAGAACGGTTAGGAACTCCAACAAAACAAGAGTCATCTGACAAGAAACAAGTATCCTCATTCAGGAACAACAACTCCAAGCCTTATTCAAAATTCAACAACCAAAATGTCCGAGCAGTCGAAGAAGAAGAAGATGCTGATGAGGATTATCCATGTATTTCTGAGTATTGCTTCTCTGTTGATACCCATGGCTTAATTTGTGTTATGAAGGATCTTGGAGAAAAAACAAGATGGCCTCGGAAGAATGAGAAGTCAACTTCCTTCAAGGATAAATTCAAGTGGTTTGCATTCCATGAAGAGTTTGGCCAATTGACCGATGAATGTATTGGCCTAAGGAGGGAAATTGGGTATATCCTAAGCAAGGGTCACTTCAAGGAGCTCCAAGGAAGAAAGAAGTCAAGGATCCAGGATCCTGAAGACGTCCCACAACAAGCAGCCCCGCCCCCACCTGATGCACAAGTATCAATTTTATCTCCGGTGGCTCAGATATATGTGGAACTTCCTTCTCATCGGCCAAGAGACATGCCAAAGAAACAAAGTTGGAGAATGGAGAGCGAACTGTCAAATCCACTACCTTGACCAATGATAAGAGAATCTTCTTCGATGAAGAAGATAAAACGAGCACCCAGGATCCTCATCACGAAGGTTTGATTATAACTCTTTTTATTGCTAATCATTATTTGCGCAGGATCCTAGTT